>NC_134359.1:164812416-164869916 GCF_048569485.1 Anomaloglossus baeobatrachus
ACCTCCGTATGTGCCCCCCGCTGAGCTGATTCTCTTTTGCATGCCCAGGCTGCGCCGATGCTGTATTACTAGGAGCCCCCGCCGCTGCTTCTCTCCGTGCGGCTCCGGCTGCTGCAGCTTCTTCTCCTGCCGGGCGGTAACTTTTCAAATGACACACTCGCGCCGTACTGACGACATCAGGGCGCGCGTGTGTCACACAGAGCATCTGCCAGGCAGGGAACAGAGGACAGATTCCTGCGTTCCGCTGCCTGCACTGTGCGGCGCTGCAGGATCTGTTCCCTGCACGGCACGCAGCGTGTGATGACGGCGATCTGACCAGGAACCTCCCCGGAGCTCTGTCAACAGGTCAGATTGCTCTCATCACTGACCGGCCAGCAAGGACACCCTAAACCAGGCGGGCCGTTCACAGAGAGTAGGCGGGCCGGATGTGGCCCGCGGGCCGCCCCTTGCCCAAGTCTGCATCAACGGAAAGAAAGGAGAATCCGTAAAGTGATACACTGAGCAGACCGGGAGAAGACCAGGTCCTATATATTCCGGTCTTCATTTGTAAGAGAGGAAATAAGTTGTGATGGAGTTAGATGAGTTTAGAGATAGAAGATAAGCTGTAGCTGGGAAAATTGCATTGTCAATGGGGGGGTGCTAAAATCCCCCATGTAGACAGTGGGTAGGTCACTGAAATAAACGTGGTGAAGCCAAGTTTCAAAGTGATCCAAGAAGTGGTGTGGTTTAAAAAAAAAAAAAACTTGTAAAAGAAGGAATGGAAAAGTCTGATGGCGAGGACCTGAAAAGAAGAGAACGGGAGTGAAAATACTGGGGCGATCTTTCAAGTATATTGTGCACAAAGAAGCAGGCAAACATTTCACCTTGCCTGGTCCCAGGTCTGTGGGTATAAGAAAAGTATAGCCACCACACGAGAGCAAGCAATAATAGAAGCGGTATTCAACTGTTGGATCCAGGTCTCAGTGAGAGACAGTAGGTTAAGAGAATAGTTACAAGTCGTGGATCTAGAAGCGTTTGGAACCCCTGGTCAAGATGTGACAGAGGGTCCCAGTTAAATGGACAGGAGAAGACATGCACTGAAAGTTAATGTGAATTTTCAGGGTTCCTGTGTACAGAACACAAAGTGTTACATTTTGTATAACAAGGTGGGCCAGGGTAGGGAGGGATGTCTCTTGCAGCGAGGAATAGGAAAATAGAGAGAGACAGTAGATACGTTCAGTGGTTTAGGAGAGTGTTCCCTATTTTGCACAGTGGGAGATGATGGTTTAAACAATGTGAATAGAGCATGTGAACCGTACATGGTAGAGGAGAGGAGAGAGGGACTGACGTGGATAGAGTGCACTGAAGGTGTGAATATTCATAATATTTAAATGAAAACGTTGGGTAAAACTGAGATGGAGGAAGTAGACATTGAAAGTAATTTTCCAACATAAACTTTGCTTGGCTATCTTGCATAACATCCCTGCCGGGTCACTAACAACTATGGTACTTAGACAAAAATGCGCTCATGTCACCCTGCACCTGTAGCTTGAGGTTAAGGGGTGCTTCACACACAGCGAGCTCGCTGCCGAGATCGCTGCTGAGTCACGCTTTTTGTGACGCAGCAGTGACCTCATTAGCGATCTCGCTGTGTGTGACACTGAGCAGCGATCTGGCCCCTGCTGCGAGATCGCTGCTCGTTACACACAGCCCTGGTTCGTTTTCTTCAAAGCCGCTCTCCTGCTGTGACACACAGATCGCTGTGTGTGACAGCAAGAGAGCGACAAATGAAGCGAGCAGGGAGCAGGAGCCGGCGTCTGACAGCTGAGGTAAACTGTATCCAAGATAAACATCGGGTAACCAAGGTGGTTACCCGATATTTACCTTAGTTACCAGCATCTGCAGCTCTCACGCTGCCTGTGCTGCCGGCTCCGGCTCTCTGCACATGTAGCTGCTGTACACATCGGGTTAATTAATCCGATGTGTACAGCAGCTAGGAGAGCAAGGAGCCAGCGCTAAGCAGTGTGCGCGGCTCCCTGCTCTCTGCACATGTAGCTGCATTACACATCGGGTTAATTAACCCGATGTGTACTGTAGCTATGGTAGGAGAGCAAGGAGCCAGCGCTCAGTGTGCGCGGCTCCCTGCTCCCTGCACACACAGCTGTGCGCTGGTAACTAATGTAAACATCGGGTAACCATACCCGATGTTTACCTTAGTTACCAGTCTCCGCAGCTTCCAGACGGCAGCTCCGTGCAAGCGCAGCGTCGCTTGCACGTCGCTGCTGGCTGCGGGCTGTTCACTGGTCGCTGGTGAGATCTGCCTGTTTGACAGCTCACCAGCGACCATGTAGCGATGCAGCAGCGATCCTGACCAGGTCAGATCGCTGGTCGGATCGCTGCTGCATCGCTAAGTGTGAAGGTACCCTAAGGCTTCTTTTGTAACCCTTTCGGCACACATTATATGATAACCCCAGTCCATTCAAAGATCCATAATCTAAAATTATGAGTGAAGCCCACTGAAGCACACTTATTAAGAGCAGGTTAACAAATACCTGTTGGCAGATCCTACACCAGGAATAAGTAAGGATGGTGTGCTGGTAACCAGGAACAGGAGAGTCCAGCTCTTTTAGGATGATCTGAACACAGCCATTTCCATGAACAAAACGCCTTATGTGGTGCACCATTGGTGTTTCGCAGATTACACTGGGACACTGATATGACGGTCTGTAGAAGAGCACATATCAATGATTATCAAAATGTACAAAGTGCCCTATGTGAAGAAGAAAGTGAATCAGGGAGAAATTCATTCATCTTAATATGTAAAAACCTGTAAACCATCATAAAGCAGTATGTCATAGATAAAAAAAAAAAAAGATGCCGACCTCAGGAGGTGTAGCTTCAGGTCCACATCAATCCCTCTGCCCTTTTCCCAATTGACGATCATTGAAAAATAAACTTTTATATTACTATGTACTGGCACAGAAACACGCGCAGTTGTCTGCTACGTGGACACTACTTACACAAGCCAACTCTATGGACCTTCACCTGGTGTCAGGTTGTCTACATAATGCCAACTGTCCACAGCTACAAGGGGTCCCATTTTCCTGGTGTATATTGAAGTGATCATTGTTGATCAGGAGTGGCCTATATATTACAGCCATTTCACCTCCAGTAAGTGTGCCCAATCAGATTTGCCAAGGTGTGTCAGCTACCTGAGACACGTGACCTATCATGTTAATGAGAGGGTATGGATTAAAGGTGCACCATACATACGTGTGTGTGTGTGTGTGTGTATGCATCTCACCATTCCTTTAACAAACTAACCAGTGTAGTAATATATAGAAGCAGAGGTAAGTTTGTGAATGAGAGTAATGTAATATATGCATGCAGCGGAACAGTAGGTCCCCTTAGTCAATGTTACCGACGGCCCATGGCAGCCCAGTCCGACATTGTATACTGCACATAGATAAATACATGAGGCCAATGGTAGTACAAAACATACAGATCAGTACAAGACAAGTCATGTATAGGAATCCATAATCACGTAATACATGCAGGGCACAGCTATGAAAAAAGATGTAAAAAGATGTTTAGTAGTGATTTACCCATGTATCACATTGTGCACAGACACCACAGATAATATCAGCTCACCTGAAGCAGTATCTTTCCAAGAACACTCCCAAGGTCAGATCATTCTTCCCATAAAACTCCATTGTGACAATCCTGTGTATAAAGTAAAAGAGGAATAACCAACAGACCAAGCAGCTCTTTTTCGGGAGAGCACACTCCCTATTCTACACCCATCTACAGAAGACCACAATAATTCTGTTGTAGTGTCTGACCCAATCAGACTAGCCAAATTAGAAAAGTGATGAGAAGAGTGTGGGCTGCAGTCCCATTTATTAAAGGGGGTTGTCCAGTTTTTTTTTCGTTTTGTGGGTTTTCTTTAACCATTGTGTTAGAGTTATAATTGTGTGGCAATATATAGGTATTAAAGAAGTTATCCACTATTCTAACTCATTTCATTTTTTATTCATGAAGCATGCTATTATGTGCCACTAAATGCATCCATACTCTTATTATATTAATATAAACCTTCGATCCTGCATATATCATCACTTGGTGCCTGCAGCTCTGAAGTTAACATCGATCCCTTCCCCTCCTCAGGCTGTGTGCTATTACTACATGTTCCATCATGCATTGCAGTGGCCTGTGAGAGTGCACTTAGCACGCTCTCGTCATTCTCCACCCAAACTTATTACCATAGAAATAGTCCTGACAAAGATATTGGGAGATACTAAGTGTCAGAGTGGCCAAGGATAGGTAGCAGTCCATCTGGCAATTGCCAGATGGCAAATACAGCCCTGTCACTGTGTTTTGTTATGCAAATTTTGGCATTTTTAGGCTATGTGCGCACAGTGCGTTTTTCGCGGCGTTTTTGCGCGTTTTTCGGGTGCGTTTTTGGCCTCAAAACTGCAGGACTTTGCTTCCCCAGCAAAGTCTATGAGTTTTCATTTTTGCTGTCCGCACACATCTGTTTTTTTTACCTGCGTTTTTGAGTTAAAAAAAAAAAAATGGACATGTCAGTTCTTTCCTGCGTTTTTCTGCGTTTTCCCCCCATGCAATGCATTGGAAAAACGCAGCAAAACGCAGAGATCAAAAAACACAGCAAAACGCAGCCAAAAACGCACCAAATCGCGGCAAAAACGCATGCAATTTTTTATGCGTTTTTTTCGACGCAGGTGCGTTTTTGTGCGTTTTTAGCGGCAAAAAACGCACAAAAATGCAGCGTCAAAAAGACGCAGTGTGCGAACCTAGCCTTAAGCTGTTCACATCAGTGATTTGATTACCTAACCCTTTTGCTTTTGAAATGCAGATTGCACCACTTCACCAGCAAAGTTGTCAGCCCCTGCTGTTACTGATAAAGGAAACTGTCAGCTCAGCCTGTGTTAGGGCTCATTCACATGATCGTTCCATTTTTACGGTCCGCAAAACATAATCCGTTTTTTTCACGGATGTATCCGTGTGACATCCGGTCCGTTCTGTATACGGGCAGTGTGTCATCCGTGTGCCTTTTGCTTTTTTTTGCGGACCGCAAAACACGGAAGCAGCTAGATAGATAGATAGATAGATAGAGGGATAGAGGGATAGATAGAGAGACTGAGGGATAGATAGAGGGATAAATAGAGAAATGAATGAATGGAGGGATAGATAGATAATAGATGAGAAACACATATAATGACCCACTCCCCAGCATTTTGTAATCTTGCACCCTTTAGGGCCTTTCATGTGGCACTAAAAAGAGTGCTTAGCCTCGTATTTAGGCAAAAAATAAAGAAATAATTTAAAAAAATGACGTGGGGTTCCCCCTATTTTTTGTAGCCAGCTCGGGTAAAGCAGACGGCTGCAGCCTGCAGACCACATCTGGCAGCTTCACCTTGGCTGGTAATCCAAAACAGAGGGCACCCCACACTTATTTTAAATTAAATAAATAATTTAAAACAAAAAATGTGGGGTCCCCCCCCAAATGGATCACCAGCCAAGGTAAAGCAGACAGCTGTGGTCTGGTATTCTCAGACTGGGGAGGACCGCGATTCTTGGACCCTCCCCAGCCTAAGAATAGCAGGCCGCAGCCGCCCCAGAAGTGGCACATCCATTAGATGTGCCAATCCTGGTGCTTTTCCCCAGCTCATCCTGATGCCCTGGTGCGGTGGCAAACGGGGTAATATATGGGGTTGATACCAGATGTGTAATGTCACCTGGCATCAGGCCCTGGGGTTATGATGTCACAGCGTCTATCAGATAACCGACATCAGTAACCCAGTCAGTAACTTAAAAAAAAAAAAAAAGAAGAGACAACAAAAAAAAAAATTCTTTGAAAAAACACTCCCTAAAACATTCCCTCTTTCACCAATTTATTGAAGAGAAAAAACAAATCCGGGTCTGGCATAATCCAATAAGGGGGTCTTCACAACGATCCATACTCACTGTCCCAGTCAATGAAGAACAGAAATGTTCCCCATTGGCTGGGAAAGCAGTGTAGTGACCTGAGATAACATCATGAGGTCAGCCCAGCTCACTGCAGGGCATGACCAGCGCTGACTTCAGGAGATTAGCGAGGTACATTACCTGCGGTGATAGAAGCCGCTGCACTCTTGACGTCAGTGCTGGTGACTGACCTCAATGACCGCTGTGTTCTCAGATCACCTCTCGCGAACGGTCCGTGATGTCACCGCCATTCACAGTCTCGGGCCCACATGCGAGAGGAGCTGTGAGAATGCGGCGGACAGTGATGAGCACTGATGTCAGGAGATCAGGAGTTCATCACTGCAGGTAATAAACTTTACTAACCTCCTGACAGCAACGCTCATCATCCCCATGGCTGCTTGCATTGCAGTGCGGGCATATGCTGACATTGCAGTGCGGGCACATGCTGACATTGCAGTGCGAGCACATGCTGACATTGCAGTGCGGGCACATGCTGACACACTGCAGTGCGGGCACATGCTGACACACTGCAGTGCGGGCACATGCTGACACACTGCAGTGCGGGCACATGCTGACACACTGCAGTGCGGGCACATGCTGACACACTGCAGTGCGGGCACATGCTGACACACTGCAGTGCGGGCACATGCTGACACACTGCAGTGCGGGCACATGCTGACACACTGCAGTGCGGGCACATGCTGACACACTGCAGTGCGGGCACATGCTGACACACTGCAGTGCGGGCACATGCTGACACACTGCAGTGCGGGCACATGCTGACACACTGCAGTGCGGGCACATGCTGACACACTGCAGTGCGGGCACATGCTGACACACTGCAGTGCGGGCACATGCTGACACACTGCAGTGCGGGCACATGCTGACACACTGCAGTGCGGGCACATGCTGACACACTGCAGTGCGGGCACATGCTGACACACTGCAGTGCGGGCACATGCTGACACACTGCAGTGCGAGCAGCCACGGGGCTGGCAGGGAGCAACACAAACTGCACGGGCACCCGACGGAGGACACACGGAAGTGCTTCCGTGCAGCTTCCGGGGATTTTGCTGGCCCATTGACTTGTATTGAGTCACGGTCCATTATTACGGAACAGAATAAGGACATACGGCATCCAATGTCCTTTTTTTGTAGGATCGGATGCATACGGAAGTGCTACTGTGTGCCATCCGATCCTACACAAAAGACATTGAAAAGATGGTTCTGTCCGTGGGTCCGCAAAAAAACAGGAACTGACCAGGACAAACAGAACAGTCATGTGAATGAGCCCTTAGGCAGACTAATTATTTCTTCAGGAAACATGCTCAAGACGTTGTCATTCTTCCAAATCATCTATACCCACCAACAGAAGTCCACTGACAACTTAATTTCATTTGGTCTGATTTCTGTGCAGGAAAAGGACGTATCAGACATAACAGATGAGGAAGAAGAATCTGCATAACAATCCAGTACTATGTGATCCCTGCTGAGATGCACTCAGACGCTATACGTCCAATACAAGTACACTATATTACAAAATGTATTGTTTTGAAGAGCTATGATATATGGTAAGGTGGGGGGGGAATGGAAATTCCCTTTAAAGTTCCTTTTCTGCTGGTTTAGGAGCATGTGGCCAAATCTTTCCAGTCACCACCTCCAATTAAAACAAAGCGCGCATGGGAAAGTGGTTTTACACTCAGTGGGGGCTGATGAACAAATCTGGTCCCATGCGCCTCTATGCCTCTATTAATGAATACCAAAAGGCCATTACATTAGCATATCACTTCCAAAATATACAAATCTCCAAAGAAAAGAAAAAGCGAGAACACTATTTGAACAAAATAGTAAATTTTATGAGTTAAAAGATTTTTTTTTTTTTAATAAAATACAATGAGAAAATAAAAGAATAAACTGGACAACCCAGGACTGTATTTAATCAAAGTACCACTAAAATCAACACTGGTAAAAATGAACCAAATTTCACAAGGTAATTGTTGTGTTCTTCCACTAGATGGCAGCAATGTATAGCTATGCCTCAGCTTTCTCATGAGCCAGATCAGACACCCCCATACTTTGCACTGACGAGGGGCAAGCACCCCGAAACACCGTGTCTGCAAATTGGGATTCTGATCTGGCTTATATATCCTGAGTCATATTGCAAAGGATTGTTAAAAATCCACTTGTGACTTTTAGGATCGCTACTTCCAATAGGTGGTGCTGTGCAAGAGTTTGTCTCCTTTACTGGAGAGACAATTTGAATAGCTATGCTTAGAAATAGTGAAAAACTGACATGCAAAGTAATTTTCTATGCATACAACCCAAATAGTGCTCAAATAAACTAAACAATTATGATATCTAATATAAGATAAATGGCAAAAACTAAGATGGTGGCACAATAGCATAGAAATACATAAGATATTTAATAAATAAATATACAAAATCCAAGTCGATCCCACAAGCAAAAAAGGTATACCAACCACAGTGTTATAAATGGCCCAGGGCAGCCAGGAACGGATACCAATGCACATATCATGGAAGCTTCTTTCCATAGCCTGTAGAAGAAGCTATCGCGAAACGTGCATCGGATCCATTCCTGGCTGCCTTGGGCCATTTATTACACTGTGGTCAGTACAACTCTTTTACTTGGATTTTGTATATTTATTTATTAAATATCTTATGTATTTCCATGCTATTATGCCGCCATGTTACAGCTTCAGCCATTTTTCTTACATATCATAAGTGTGTTGTTTATTTGAGCACTAATTGGGTAATATGCTTATAAGTTAAATTGTTTTGCATATGTCAGTTTTTCACTATTTCTAGGCATAGCTATACACTGCTGCCATCTAATGGAGGCACACAGCAATTACCTAGTGAAATCTGGCTTCATTTTTACCAGTGTTCATTTTGGTGTTGTCCAGTTTATTCACTTATTGTCTCCTTGTATTTTATTTTTGAAAATAGCAGCCTAGTGCACTGATAAAGGAGAACCTGTACTACTTATACATTACTAATAACCACAAAATCATGTAACCAACACGTTTGTTGGAATAAAAATACAGTGGACAGCCCCTTTAAATCAACTAAGTAATTCAGTAAAACTAGCAACACATTTTGAACACATTTTTACCTGCTTAGGCTATGTGCGCAACTAGAAAAGTGATTTTTCTCAAGAAAATTTCTTGAGAAACTTCTGGGAGTTGAAAATTACCGCACTTGCGGTAAAAAAAGGCACCAAAACAGCGGGGAAAAACGCATGCGTTTTTGCCACGGTTTTGCTGTGGTTTTTCCGCAGGTTGGTCCCTCCGTTTTTTTATGCTGTAACTGCAATAAATAGTATAGATAATAGATAGATAAATCGATAGATAGACAGACAGATAATGGATAGAGGGAAAGATGGATAGATGAATAGATAGATAATAGATGAGAAAGACCTATATAATGTCCCACCTCCCTGAATATTCTAAGCTTTCACCCTTTAGTGACTTTCATGTGGCACTAAAGGGTGCTTAGCCTTGTATTTAGCCAAAAAATAAATAATTTAAAAAAAAAAAAAATATGTCGTGGGGTCCCCCATATCTTTTGTAGCCAGCTTGGGTAAAGCAGACGGCTGCAGCCTGCAGACCACAGCTGACAGCTTCACCTTGGCTGGTAATCCAAAATAGAGGGCACCCCACGCTGTTATTTTACATTAAATAAATAATTTAAAACAAAAAACGAGGGGTCCCCCCCAAATTGGATCACTAGCCAAGGTAAAGCAGACAGCTGTGGTCTGGTATTCTCAGACTAGGGAGGTCCACTGTTATTGGACACTCCCCAGTCTAAAAATAGCAGGCTACAGCCGCCCCAGAAGTGGCGCATCCATTAGATGCGCCAATCCTGGTGCTTCGCCCCAACTCATCCTGTTGCCCTGGTGTGGTGGCAAACGGGGTAATATATGGGGTTGATGCCAGATGTGTAATGTCACCTGGCATCAGGCCCTGGGGTTAGTGACGTCAGGCGTCTATCAGATACCCGACATTACAAAACCAGTCCGTGTCAGTAAGAAGTAAAAAATAGACAACAAAAAAAGTTTTATTTCAAAAAACACTCCCCAAAACATTCCCTCTTTCACCAATTTATTGAAAAGAACAATCAATTCCAGGTCCAGCGTAATCCAATAAGCGGGTACCACGACGATCCATACCATATAGTCAATGTCCCAGTCAATGAAGAACATAAATAAACATCAATAGGTCAGCCTAGGTCACTGCAGGGGATGACGAGCGCTGACTTCAGTAGGTTAGCTGAGATCATTACCTGCAGTGACGATCTCCTGCACTGCTGACGTCAGCGCTGTCACTGACTCTATGCCCGCCACGTTCTCAGCAGTATCGCGAGAGCCTGTGACATCAGCGCTAGTGACAGTCTCAGGCCGCCCGCGAGACGGGCATAGAAGGCAGTGACAGCACTGACGTCAGCAGAGCAGGAGATCGTCACAGCAGGTAATGATCTCATCTAAC
Source organism: Anomaloglossus baeobatrachus (assembly GCF_048569485.1). Lineage (NCBI taxonomy): Eukaryota > Metazoa > Chordata > Amphibia > Anura > Aromobatidae > Anomaloglossus > Anomaloglossus baeobatrachus. Next base: position 164,822,889 of record NC_134359.1, read on the forward strand.
CTCCTGAAGTCAGCGCTAGTCATCACCGCGGCTGCCAGCACTGCAGTGTGAGAAGCTGCTGATACTGCGGGCAGACACTGACAATGCAGTGCCGGCAGCCGCGGGACACAGACTGCACGGGCACCCGACGGAGGTCACACAGAAGTGCTTCCGTGCGGCGTCCAGGGAGTGTGATATGTGTGTTTACTCTCTGCATGGCTTCCCCTTCCTGTCATAATGACATCACTTCCCTGCAAAATGCAGGCAGTGATGAACATTACCGCAGGTAAACCGAGGGTATACCGCACATCATTTGCTACCTGCGGTATACCTGCGGTATTTCACGATTACATTACAGTGAATGGAGTGAAATACCGTAGGTACCTGCGGAAAAGAAGTGACATGCACATTTTCTAAAGAAATTTTCTCAAGAAATTCTGCAGAAAGAATGTTCTTGAGAGAAAAAACGCAGTGTGCGCACAGCTATTTTTTTTTCCCATAGGTTTTGCTGGGAAATGTCTGCAGAAAGATTACAAACATTTCTCAAGAAATTTCTGCAGCAAAACCGCAGGTAAAAACGCAGTGTGCGCACAGGGCCTTATAGTAGAATCGTTCAACATGTTAAAACATTTCAAATAGGCGAGTGGAAACTTGCACAGACCCTCCACCATGCTTTACTGGTGCCTGAAAATACTTATTGTACAACTCTCCAGCTCTTCGGTGACCAAACTGCCTTTTGTCACATCCAAATATATCACACTTTGTCTCCTCAGTCCACAGCACTTGCTGACATTTTTCTGCACTCCAGTTCCAATGTTTGCCTGCATATTTGAATCGCTTGGTCAAGTTTCCACGTCAAAAGTTTGGTTTTTTGATCGCAACTCTGCCATGAAGTCCACTTTTAGCCATCTAAATAGTGGATGGGTGCAGTTGGGTATTGGTTGTTGCAAATTCTGAGCTGATGGCATTGATGGACATTTTCCGACTTCGATGATAAGTAAACAATGAGTCTCATCTGCTGCACTATGTTTCCTTTGCTGACCACTATGCCTTCAGACCTCAATGTTGCCCATTTGCTTGTTGATTCTTCAAAGAGCGTAAAGAGCACATCTTGAAACCCCAGTCTGCTTTAAAATCTTTGCCTAGGAAAGACCTTGCGGCTGCAGTATGACTACTGGTGTGTTATTTCTGAGCTCAGTCTTGCCATGGCATATGACATGCAACATGAAACGTTCTTCCACATCTTCACCTTTGAAGCAGAGTTGTTTGTTCCTCACAGTTTTAAGTCTCCTACACAGCTGTTTCTGTTTCAGTTAATTGTGTTTCAACAGACATGTAAAAATAATGATCATCACCACCTGTTTAGTCCCTCATTGAGTGCAAAACACTGAGAAGCCCTGAGCAGTATGTATTACACAATGGCTTCTCCCTTATCACTCCCCTTGATAAATGGGTCTCTACCTGTGTGCATGTATAGGTAAGACCTTTCAGTCATTGGAAATGGGTGAGAATATGCCAGGGACCAGCCATATTAACTAGTATATGGGCAGCTTTGTCCACAGCGGACTTTTAAAGTATGTTTTCCGTTCAAAATATTGCAGATCTTCAATCACTTCTCAGTACATAGAGGCAGCTGCAAACATGCTCTGGCACACTGACGGACAGCCAAATCAGCAGAGTATCAGGGCAAAGCCGGCTGTCAGTCAATGCTGGACTGTGGTTAGAACTGGTCACTCTATCCTGAGCAGAGACTGAAGCCGTGCGGATAAGTCTTTATGACTGAACCATGAGGCTGCCAGGAGTAATAAAGTTAAAGGGAATTTGTTACCAAGTTTTAGCCACCTAATCTGAGAGCATCATAACGTAGGGGCAGAGATCCTAATTCCAGCAATGTCACTTACTGGGCTGCTTAGTGTAGTTTTGATAAAACTACTGTTTAAGCAGCAGTAGATTAGCATTAGAGGTCTACTTGGCGTGTTGCCAGGTAGTCCTGCACATTCATGAGCTCTGCATAACTGCTAGATCTGCAGGAGAGAAAACATTTTATCAAAATGACAGCAAACAGCTTAGTAAGTGTCACATCGCTGGAATCAGGGTCTCTCTCTACATTATGCTGCTCTCAGATGGGGGAGCAAAAACCTGGTGACAGATTACATTTAATTTCCTCTCAGTAGCTGGGCTTTTAGTGCAGAGACCATAGGTTTCCAACTGTATGAAGCAGATTAACCTGCAGGTTAATAGTGTATGGTGACTTGACGGGTTCCCTTTAAGGGGCACAACATAAAAGACACATATAAAGATATAGGCAGACTATAAATCAATTTAGCATTGTACATTAGTATTAATACAATCCCAAACTGAATTGGTTGTAGACATTAAGTTATTGTCTTACCCAAGAATAATTAGTGACAGTCTCACAAAGTGCATGCGCTAGCTAATAAATGGAACCGTATTTTTCGGATTACAAGACACACGTTTCCTCCCAAAAATCCAAATATAGCTTACCGGGAGGTGAATTGGCAGGGGGGGCTGTCTGTGCAGCTCTGTGTGCAGGCAGCCAGGTGCGTGCGGGCGGTCGGGTGCCTTTCGGTGCGTGCGGCCAGACGGCAGGGTGCCTGTCCGTACCGGCGGCTGGCTGCCTCTCTGTGCGGCCGGGCAGGCGGCCGGGTGGCAGTGTGGACTGCGGTGGCTGTGCGGCGGTTGTGCTAGTCTGTCCGCGGTCCTAGCTTCAAATGATGGCGCCGGGAGTCAGCGTGTGCGCAGATGGAGCTCTTGGATGAGAGCTCCATCTGTGCACGTGCCGTTCCAGGCGCCATTTCTTTGAAGTCCGGACCGCGGGCAGACTGGGACACTTGCCGCACCAGCCTGCTCCACCATACAACCACCGTAGCTTCCGCTGCCACCACTGACCTGCCGTTGTCACCAGTGACCTGCCGTTGCCGCTGCCACCACTGACCCACTGTTGCCACCACTGACCCGCCGCCGCTGCCAGAACAACCTCTGCCTCCTGTGACCCTGCTCCACCACCGCTGCTGCCCCCCTTCGGTAGACCACACCGGCATATAAGACTGACCCCATTTTCTTTACCTTTTTTAATCTCTAAACTTGGGGTGCGTTTTATAATACAGTGCGTCTTATAAAACGAAAAATACAGTATTTAAGAAAAATATATTGCCACCTTCTCTGTGGTAATGTGAATAATTGTTGCACTATTTTCTTACAGAGCTGTAGGAAGAGAAAGTACACATATCAAGGACAGTAAAAGTATATGCTCCTGAAATAGCTGATGAAACGAGCATAAGAGTGCGTGAGCTCCTGCACTACCACAGGCTGGTAAGGCCAACAGCTGCTGTGTAGGAATAACCGTGGTATTACCTTGAGACGTTGACATTCATTCTGATGATGCTCATATGTAGTTCAATTTTGAGAAAGGGCTGGGTACGACTATGAAACACGTAAATAAAAGCCCCTTCCAGTATTACGACATGTGGAGCTACTCCTTCACAGCAGTGTGATCTACCAGAACGTCTATCTCCCACTTTTCCTTCATTCAGATGATGCGATATTGCTAACAAAAAAAATGGTCTTTACTCGATCAACGCATTTCCAAGTACACCGACTATTCTCAAGATTTAAGACACCTATATACAGCATGTGTGTTTTAGATCTTGTATTTAAATACGTCTTAAATCTTAAGAAGGAAGTCAGTGGACTTCGGAAGGCATAGATCGAATAAAGACCATCTCATTCATTACCAATATTGCATCATCTGAATGAATGTCAGCAGCGCAAGTTTAATACCACAGTTCCTACACAGCAACCATTTCTTACACACACCCTTCTGGGCCCGGTAGATGGTATAAAGTGAGATTATTGGATAATCAGGCGCATAACAGAATAACTGAAAAGGTTCTTACCAAGGACTGACGCAGGCACTCGGGGCATTGTTGGACTCTGCACTGGAGCTGCTGAACAGGACACACAGCCTTTGGTGGTTCAATACACTAAGGCAGTCAATCTGGGACCAAACAACCAAAAGTCAGAATTACATGGACCTCGTTTCTTTGTACTCAACGTTTCCTATAATCTATGGGCAAGCAGCATGTGTTTACCATTTCTGCAAGATACAGACTATCCTAAGATTTGTGAAGAGGGATGGCCAACTTTGGAAAAAACAATCTGCCATACACTTGTCAGAAAAAAATATATGCTATATACGGTATGTCGATTTGTCACCAACCAGTAGTTTAGATGTGGATAGTAAGGAACTTTGCTGGAATATGAAGCTAATTTATAAAATTTGAATCTTGAGAAATTGGGAGTCCTTAAGAAAATTTGAAGAAAGGTAGCAGCGGACACATCAGTATCTCCATACTCACATATAATATATCATGCTTTACACATAGCCTGTTGATTGGGGGCAGTGTTAAAAGTTGCAAAAAGTTAACCCCTTCAGCCCCCGGGCACTTTCCATTTTTGCGTTTTTGTTTTTTGCTCCCCTTCTTCCGAGAGCCGTAATTTTTTTTATTTTTCTGTCAATCTTGCCATATGAGGGCTTGTTTTTTGCGGGACGAGTTTTACTTTTAAATGAAACCATAGGTTTTACCATATAGTGTATTGAAAAACTGCAAAAAAAAGTGTGATCGCACAATAGTTTTTGCGATGTTTTATTCACCATGTTCACTATATGGTAAACTGATGTATGGGTGTGATGCCTCAGGTCGGTGCGAGTTTGTAGACACCAAACATGTATAGGTTTACTTGTATCTAAGGGGTTAAAAAAAATCACAAGCTTGTCCCATAAAAGTGGCACACGTTTTGCGCCATTTTGCGAAACCCGTAGCGTTCTCATTTTTTGGGATCTATGGCTCAGTGACTACTTATTTTTTGCGTCTCTAGCTGACATTTTTAATGGTACAGTTTTTGCGAAGATGCTATGTTTTGATCGCCTGTTATTGCATTTTGCGTAAAACATGCGAAGACCAAAAAACGTAATTTTGGCGTTTGGAATTTTTTTGCCATTACGCCGTTTACCAATCAGATTAATTGATTTTATATTTTGATAGATCGGGCATTTCTGAACGCGGCGATACCAAATATGTGTATATTTATTTTTTTTAACCCTTTAATTTTCAAAGGGGTGAAAGGGGGGTGATTTGAACTTTTAAGGTTTTTTTTAAAACTTTTTTTTTTACTTTTTTTATTTTACTAGTTCCCCTAGGGGGCTATAGCGATCAGCAATCCGATCGCTCTGATCTATCTGCTGATCACAGCTACACAGCTGTAAACAACAGATATGATCACATCCTGTTTCATTCGGCTCCGGGCTGGGTGAAAACGAAAGTGATTCGTCATAGCTGCAGGCGTCATCACATGGTTACCACCGAAAGCTACGTGATCACGCACGTGACTTCTGGTGGGGGCGGCGGTAAGTAAAAATCATGTCAGTGCATATAGATCTCGCTGCCAGACTTTGGCAGCGAGATTTAAGGGGTTAAATGTCGCGAGTGGAAGCGATTCCACTCGCAACATGCAGGCACACGTCAGCTGTTGAAAACAGCTGATATGTGTGCCGATCGCCGCCGCCTTCCCGCGGCAGGGGGCAGGGCTTAACGTGACAGGCTCCATGACGGATAGATCCGTCAAAGGTCGTGAAGGGGTTAATAAAAAGACTTCAAATTAAACTTTAGTCAAATATAGAAGTGGATAAGTCTTCAGAATATATTGTTCTATTTTTTAATACAAATAATTAAAGAATGATATCCATTTTAAAGGGTCAAGTCATTTTCTTTAAACACGTAAGACAGTTTTGTTTCTTTATTGCACACGTCACATTTTCTACAGGATTCATTCCTGCGACTTTTACTTTTATCACCATGCATATACCCTCTGCGGGCGGTGCCGTAACCAAAGGCTCTGGTCGGCATAAGGCTCTGTTCAGCCATTGAGACTGGGGTCTCTGTTATGGCCAATGGTACAGCACCACACCCTACTGAACTCCCACCTTACTGCTGGGAGCTGCCGGACATTTTTCTTCCTCTGGTTTACTTTTCACCTTGTGTTAGTGATTATTTTATTTCAGACCTTGGCTAGTTTACAGACCATTCTTTTTCCAGACAATTTTGTTCCTGTCTGTACCCTCTGTTACTGCGCAGACTTGTTTCATTATCCAAGCCACAGTCCCACTCCTCTGTTGTAAGTCCAGATCCCAGAGTAAAGTGGGCTTTACACGCTACGATATTGTTAATGTTTTATCGTTGGGGTCACGTTGTTTGTGACGCACATTCGGCGTCATTAACGATATCGTAGTGTGTAACAGTTATGTGCGACCTAAAACGATCGCAAAAGCGGCAAAACTAGTTTGCCGCGGAGAGGTCATCCTAAAACAAAAAATCGTTTACCTCTCATTAGCGATGTTGTTCGTCGTTCCTGCGGCAGCACACATCACTGTGTGTGACACCGCAGGAGCGAGGAACATCTCCTTACCTGCCTCCACCGGCTATGCGGAAGGAATGAGGTGGACGGCATGTTTAAGTCCCGCTCATCTCCGCCCCTCCCCTTCTATTGGCCACCTGCCGTGTGACGTCGCTGTGACGCCGCACAACCCACCCCCTTAGGAAGGAGGCAGGTCGCCGGCCAGAGCGACGTCGCAGGGCAGGTAAGTCCGTGTGACGGGGGTAAGCGAGGTTGTGCGACACGGGCAGCGATATGCCCGTGTCGCTCAACCGACGGGGGCTGGTACCATCGCTTGCGATCTTGCTAGCAAGATCGCAGTGTGTAAAGCCCGCTTAAGCTCTAGCTTGCTTCAGAGCATGATTCGGACGAATGCAAGGAGAGAAGATCTCGCATTTCACTCTGACCAATGTTACCAATGAGGTAGAGCAGATCCGCAATTTTCTTCTCATGCCGAGTCAGCTCGAGTGAAAAAACACAGCATACTGCGATTGGTAGTGTATATTGGATCACTCGCACATACAAGTCTATGAGTATGTGTGAAATATTGGACTACACTCAGATGACATCCAACTGCAGTCCGATATATGCAGACAGGCAGAGGGGAAGATGGAGAGAGTAATCTCTCTGTCATCTCCACACCTGTATTCCGATTCTTCCATGTGAGGGAATTGGAGCACAGTGAATAACACTCGGCTCACGCTCACAGCAGAGTTTGAGCGAGTAACATTAGCAATACGTATCAGATGCTATATGCTATTGTGACTCTGGCCTAAAGAAGAGATATCTCGGAGACCGGCGAAACAGAGTGGCTAGTGCCAAGTCTGTCCGAAGTAACCTCCTGAACTAATGGCCTCGAAAGACTTCACAACATATAATTCAGCACCATGTTATGGCTGGTCTGACAGAAAAGCATTAATATTATGCTCCAGAACAGCCTGTTACATAACCAAAATACACTTCTGCACCTTAGGTTTTATTTATAGCAAAACAGTAGGAGACTAAGTATGTTTTTAAAAATCTGCGAGCGGGATAGGAATCACAAGCCCATATTTTTTCCATTTGGCCTAATAGCTATACTAATAAGGGTATTAATGGAAGGAAAGTGTAAAACAGGGGGCCAAGGACTGAAGAACAGATTTTTATCTCCAAAAAAAAGCCAAGTTTTTAATCTAACCTTTTTTAGGAAATCAAATATTTTTGAGTCTACAGCTGCATTTACACAGGCAAATTCTTGGTGATATAGATCAATGAATGACTAAATAAGTTTTTTTTTTATATAGAGCGATGTGAACTGTTTGGGATGAATGTTCAATAGGTCCTCATACAGCTGACAGTGTTGGCAGCACATCTCGATTTTATGCCGATAACTATTCTTTTTGGGTTCTACAACAGACGTGATCAGCCAACAAATGACTGTTTTCCCTGTTCTAAGGCAGATTGCTGTCATACTTACCCGAGCATTCTGTTTATTGATCATTGGCCAATAAGTGAGGCAGTTAACTTTCAATTACCTTATAGCATTGAACAGGCATAAGAAGGTTTATACTGAGCTATTAGAAGACGTTTAAGAAGTTCAGGGTTCTTCTATAAATATAGGTTCCATCATGTCATCAATTCTAAGACAAAGGGAGAAAGCCCTGGAAAAAAACCTACCTTGGACAAAGACATCTCAAGCACTCCTTTCTCCTCTTCAGAGTCGCACTTCGCTTCATGTTTATTCAGGATACCATTTGATGTCTCCTTGGTCTGTACAAACGGATCCACATCCTTCTGTCTTATTCTGCCTCCCCTAGCCCGATAGTCAGCTAAAATTCGAGCCAAATTTTGGCTGACTCCCAAGTGCTCGGCAATTTTGGTGCTCAACAGCTCATGAGATGGAAGAACCTCAATAGTTTTACCATGATCATTTTCATTGCTTCCTTGTAAATTAGACAGTTCACGCAGAAGCTGTTTTTTCCTCCGACTTTCCATCTCTTTGATTTCTTTGTTAAGTAATGGTGACATGTACACTTGTTCTGGAAAATAGTCCCTTGTTGGACACCGCGTACCCTTTTCAGTCAATAGAAAGGGTTCCTTGAAAGAAATAATTGGGGAAATACACAAAATGACATCTTTAAGCTCCTGTTTGAAGGATATAGAAAGGACTTTTAGTCTGTCGTCTGTGGAGGCGACTTCTGCAGTTATATACAAGCCAGTATCATCTTGCAGGGGATCACGAAAAATTTGAAGTTCATTTTTGGGTTCTTCTTCCTCAAATTTCTGAGATACCTCATCATCTTTGGATATACCAGGTATGAGACACATCTGGGTAAAGAGTTCAGGTTCAATTGAAACAGAAGATAAATGGGATGAGTTTGATAACAATATGGGAAGGTCCTGTTGTGCTGAAGAAGAGACTTCAGAACCTTTGCTTTCCAACTCTCCTGTCTCCTCAAAGTGAGACCTTTGTTCTATGAATTCCATGTCCTCACAAGACTGGGACTCTGAAATGACTTGTAAACGATCTGAAGAACGGTTTGTTTCCCAGTTTAATATGCTGCAATCCTCGCCATTAAACAAATCTTTCTGACTGCCATCTCCTTCATGGCCTTCAATAAGGGATCGAAAAGAGCTGCTTTTAGGTAGTGTTGGTGGCATAGCAAACTCATCCATAAGAAAGGAAATTTCTAACTGGGAATGATATGCTGCATAGACCATAAAAATGATTATGTCTTTCACACGTGCCAGCTCATACTCAGATCCTCCACTCAGCTTTATGGTGCATCCTAGATGTTGTGGACATCCTTCAAAGAACATCAATGTTTTAGATTCATCTGTGTAGCAAAAACAAAATAATAATTTATTACTAATTAAAGAAATAAAAAAAACAAATCACTTTTTCATGGTAGATCCAAGCATACACATGCCAAAAATATATTAAACAAGGTGTTCTGAACAATATAAGGTGTTAAAAGGTACATGTTTCTTCTCAAAATACCTTACAATCTACTTCAGTCTTACAATTATACAGAAATTATGTATATTCTTAATATATATTTGCTCATTGCTAAGGTTACCTGCCAACTCTATCAGCGTTAGCCAGTGTCTTAGTCACCTTGTACAATGCTTGCAAGTATTGCTCTGAAAGTTGGTCCCATCACTCAATCTAGCCATCTTCAGTCCAATTGTGCTCCTCTGATGCTGCAAAGAAAATGTAGCGTCTACTTGCAGCATCAGAGAAGTACTTATAACCCAAAATGATAGAGAGTAGGAGTATTAATGTAGAAAACCAAAAGAAAAACTCCTAAAAATATCTTTATTACTATTAAATATTAAAATCTTAAGTCATAAAAACCAAATTGCTTTTAAATAATCGTAGTGTAGACTGGTCACATATGGTGGGTCTAAAGAGGTGATATAGACGATTAGTGAGGATAGTGTTGATTATTTACTATTCTCAGGGTAGGGGCAACTTTAGTAGTTGTACTTCTTTGCCAGGTAGTTTTTCTATAATTCTAGGGGGAATGGGGACAGAGCTTTCTATCCCTCCCTTTCGCCTACCTACCAGCGGAGGTGCACCGTAAGTTATTGGGTACCCCCCGCTCCTCGTCGTCTCTCCCTAATTTCTCCCTGCAGCTCGTCAGTTGCAAGCGGGAGACCCACCACCAAAAAGGATAAGTTGTGCAGTTAGTCACAAGTCATTACTAGGGTTAGATTATCATAAATATGACACCACCCAGCGATAGATCTCTAACAAAAACTGGTTGTCATAAATTTGGCAGCCATAATACAGCCGTACACAATATGTTCCAGCACAGTTATAAAGATGATGTAAATCTCAGATAGATGTAAAAATAGAGAATCCCAGCAGGTATGACTTATCTGCTGGGACCATCCAGTAGCATATCCCGACGCGTTTCCCCCCTATATTTCTCTTAGGGGTTCATCAGGGGAATATCTAATCCGAGGTTTCTTTCTAAAAGAGATATTATATATCCATAGTGAGATACATCGTAATGTCCTCAGGTCTGCATAGGTTCTCAAAGAGATGGCACTTTAAAGGTTAATACGGTGTGGAGTAACATACCTTAGTTGTTCAAGGATACTAGCAACCATAGCGCGACGTCAATGGCCCATATCAAGGGAAAATATAGGGGGGAAACGCGTCGGGATATGCTACTGGATGGTCCCAGCAGATAATTCATACCTGCTGGGATTCTCTATTTTTACATCTATCTGAGATTTACATCATCTTTATAACTGTGCTGGAACATATTGTGTACGGCTGTATTATGGCTGCCAAATCTATGACAACCAGTTTTTGTTAGAGATCTATCGCTGGGTGGTGTCATATTTATGATAATCTAACCCTAGTAATGACTTGTGACTAACTGCACAACTTATCCTTTTTGGTGGTGGGTCTCCCGCTTGCAACTGACGAGCTGCAGGGAGAAAATAGGGAGAGACGACGAGGAGCAGGGGGTACCCAATAACTTACGGTGCACCTCCGCTGGTAGGTAGGCGAAAGGGAGGGATAGAAAGCTCTGTCCCCATTCCCCCTAGAATTATATAAAAACTACCTGGCAAAGAAGTACAACTACTAAAGTTGCCCCTACCCTGAGAATAGTAAATAATCAACACTATCCTCACTAATCGTCTCTATCACCTCTTTACACCCACCATATGTGACCAGTCTACACTACGACTATTTAAAAGCAATTTGGTTTTTATGACTTAAGATTTTAATATTTAATAGTAATAAAGATATTTTTTAGGAGTTTTTCTTTTGGTTTTCTGCATTAATACTCCTACTCTCTATCATTTTGGGTTATAAGTAATTGATATGGCTGGCTTCCTCTCAGGGCCTCTTAATAGCAATCGTTGGCTCAGCGACGCTGAGGAGGTTTTTTTCTGATAAAAACCTTGAGATATCTAACTCAACAAAAAGAAACCTCAGGGTTGTATTTTCTGACTTACAAACAGCTTATATTGATAACTCTAAAAGCTGGTGGGAAATACAGTCCCTGGAGCACTACATAAAAAACAATATAGTGCCCAGAGGACTGAGAATTAGTTTAGTTCCAGCAGAAAGAGTGAGGACACCCCTGCTCCTCAAAAGGTGGGAGAAGGAGTCTGTGGCCTCTTCACTCCGCTTCATGAATATCCTCTTAGAAGAGGAGAAAAAGAAATTTGAGGAGAGTAGTAAAAATCTCAACAGCCTAAGGGAAGAAGCCCTGAAATTTAATACTGACTCTGACTTCCAGATCAAAGAACTGGCATTACAAGGTGCAGTAGAAAAGTACCAACAAAATCTAAAAAGTCGCAAGCACAAACATTTAGTCACAGATCTGGAGGATTTCAAGCAGAGAAGGGCTTTCAACCTTACAGAAGGAGCAGGGGATATATCATCCTCAGACTCTGAGAGTAGGTCAAGGGAGAGAAGTTTAACTAGACCTAGGGGAGGTGCTTATTTCACCGGACGTGGTGGGGCCAGAGGATGTGGAACTCTGGAGGAGAAAACCCATTATTGAAATCAGGATCAGCGAGGGGCACAGGCCTCATTTATGGAACCTTCTTCTTCCTCTGGGCCCTTACCTGTATCTGCACATCAGAGCAGTTTTTTAGGGACCCCTATCCATTTTGGAAAAGGCACAGCAGAAGGCCCAAAAAATGATAAATAGGGGCCAAACGGATGGCCAGCAGATTGTCAATTTATCTAATTACAAACTATCTGCTATGGAAGAGAAGGTACTAAGCTATGGCTTATCTTTTGTCCCCACTACACGGTTCGATGCCTTCGTCTGGGTAAAAGATCTTGAATTATTCCTGAGGAAACTCAGATGGAGAAAGCACTTTAGACATAATGATCTTAATGAGTGCCAGAGACTTGGGATTCCCCTTAGTATTCTCCCAGACGTCAGACTTCTGGCAGGCTTGTCAGAGGTAGACAGGACGGATGAAGGCAGGGGTCCGTTCACAGGCCTTAGATCTAAGAACAGGAAGATGCCTCCCCCCACTGATTGCACTAGTATTGATATCTTTTCGACATTGGTTACAAACGAGATACGGAAGATAAAACATGGTCTAGTAAGCACTAAAAACAACCTCACACAGACAGAAAGAGAGGCCTTGTCAACACTTGAAAAGAATAAGACCATAACAATAAAACCCTCCGATAAGGGGGGCAATATTGTAATCATGGATACAGATCAATATTGTTCCATGTGCCTCCATTTACTATCTGATAAAACTACGTATGCCATTCTACCCGCAGATCCGACCCTGAAGTTTAAAATAGCCCTCACTGAAATTATACAGGAAGGTTTTGACAAAACCCTTATCTCAAAAGATGAGATGGATTTCCTTGTCCCCAAGGATGTCTCAATTGCGACTTTTTACTCTACACCAAAAATCCATATGGGTATACATCCCCTTAGGGGACGACCCATAGTATCCGGTATTGATGCTATGGGACAAAACCCCAGTATCTATCTGGACAAGGTGTTGATAAATTTCGTGAATACACAGCCCTCCTTTATAAAAGGGACACGTCGGACCTACTAAGCAAACTAGATGGTATACATGTGGATAATGACACCATTCTTACATCAATTGATGTTGAACAGCTGTACAGCTGTATACCACATGACAACGGCATTCGGGCAGTAAAACACTATCTGGAGACAAGAGGGGTACAATATAGAGAACATAATCTCTTCATACTCAAGCTCCTTACCTATGTACTTACTCATAATTACTTTACCTTCCATAACAAGTTCTACCACCAGCTCAGGGGCACTGCAATGGGGAGCCCTTGTGCTCCCACATGTGCAAATATGTACCTGGGCTGGTGGGAGGATGTGGTGGTCTTTGGGAATGAGGATGTCACATGGAACCCCCAGATAATCTTCTGGGGTCGATACATAGATTATATCCTCGTCCTCTGGAAAGGGGGAGCAAAAACCTTCCTCGAATTTGTAGCACATCTGAACAACAATAATTTCGGACTCAATTTCACGTGTGAAGTGGGGGGGTGACAAATTGCCCTTTCTGGACATCCTCCTTACCAAAAATTCTGATGGCACTTTAGGAACAACAATCTACCCTAAACCAACAGCAACAAATAGTTTGCTGAGATGGGAGAGCCATCATCCTGAGGCCTTACGGAGAGGGATTCCGAAGGGGCAGTTTCTCCGTCTTAGGAGAAACTGCTCCTCTCTGTACGACTTCCAACAGAAGGCAAATGGCCTCAGGGATAATTTCAGGGATAGGGGGTATCCGGAACGTGTCATTAAGTCAGCTTTTGAGTCCGCTCGGGATCAAAAGAGGGCTACGTTATTAACAACAAATCCCAAACCGGAGCAAGAACAGATCACTGAACTTATTGGCTCATATGACGACCAGAACACTAAAATTATGCATATTTTGAGGCGGCACTGGGGGATATTAAAGTTAAACCCAGAGATAAGCGATTACATCACTCCCTATCCTAATATCACATTCAGGAGAGGCAAGACTATTAAAGATCATATGGTACACAGTCACTTCATGGCAGAAAAACCACCAGGCACATGGTTGGAGAGGAAGCCCTGTGGGACCTTCAGATGTGGTTCCTGTAAATTTTGTCCCTTTATTGATCAAATTAAAACGTTTACCAACTCCCAATCGGGAAGAGTATTTCACATTAGGGACTTGGTAAATTGTTGGATGGAGGGCCTGGTGTTGTGAATGTTAGTTATGTTTTGGCTGCTGGGAGGCTCCCTCTGGTGGCCAGGAATGGTTTGGACTTGGACCAGGTGTGTTGTGCAGTGGGTGTTTCCTTTGCTAACTCTCTGCTTATTTAAATCCTGGTCTGATTGCAGGCTGTTGCCGGATGTCAGTAGTTCTTTGTATCTCCAGCCTGCTTAATCCTGCTCTACACCACATCTTCCCCAGATAAGTGCTTGCTCTTTATTTATTGTCTGGTTCTTTTGTTTATCTGGGTTTGTCATTTGCTGTGGTTGGTTTCCGTTTATTTGCTTGCAGGGATTTTCCCCCTCAGTGGATTGTTGGGGAACTCCCTGTAGTTCTGTGTGGAGTATAGCTCCTTTGGGTCCATGTGTTTGTAGCTTGTTGACTTTGTTATGATTCTTGTTTTCTGTTCATTGGTATGACAAGGACACCTGGTATAGGACGGAGTTCAGATCGTGCGATCTGAGGGCCTTTTTGTACTATCAGGAAGTTGGTATTTTGCAGGGTTTTTCTCTGGCCACCATCAGTCCCTTTCCTGTCCTTTCCTATTTTAGTCAGCGGGGGCCTCACCTTTTGCTAATCCTGTCATCTACCTGTGTATTGTGATTTTCAGATACTTAAGGATAATGCACTGTACGTTAAGGGGTCAAAGTGCCTCTTTGGGGTGCAAAGGATTTCCTTTTTGGGCTTCATCCTGTCTCCCTCCGCTATCGAAATGGACCCGGTTAAGGTTCAGGCTATTTACGACTGGGTGCAACCGACTTCTCTAAAATCCCTGCAGCGGTTTTTTGGGTTTGCTAATTTTTACCGTAAATTTATAGCCAATTTTCCTGCCATTGTCAAACAGATTTGACAAAGAAGGGAGCTGATGCTGAGCATTGGACCCCTGAGGCTATTGTGGCCTTCCAGGAGCTTAAAAGGCGATTCACTTCTGCCCCAGTTCTGCAGCAGCCTGATGTGTCTCGCCCATTTCAAGTTGAGATCGATGCCTCAGAGATCGGAGCAGGTGCTGTTCTGTCTCAACGAGACGCTACTTCAGGTAAACTTAAGCCCTGTGCCTTTTTCTCTCGGAAGTTTGCTCCTTCTGAACGGAATTATGATGTGGGGAACCGGGAATTATTGGCTATGAAGTGGGCATTTGAAGAGTGGAGGCATTGGTTGGAGGGGGCTAGGCATCAAGTTGTGGTGCTTACAGACCACAAGAATCTCATCTATCTGGAATCGGCCAAGAGGTTGAATCCTCGGCAGGCCAGGTGGGCTTTGTTTTTTACCCGGTTTAATTTTGTGGTCTTTTTTTTGCCAGGCACCAAGAATGTTAAGGCCGATGCCCTTTCCAGGAGTTTCTGCGCTGACTCTTTGGAGGTTGTCGAACCGTCTACTATCCTGAATGATGGTGTAGTTTTCTCGGCTATTTCGCCTGATCTGCGGTTGGCACTGGCGGAATTTCAGGGGGATAAACCTGAGAGATGTCCTACAGGGAAACTGTTTGTCCCAGACCAATGGAGAGACCGAGTTGTCTCTGAGGTTCATTGCTCTGTTTTGGCGGGTCATCCTGGCATTTTTGGTACTCGAGATCTTGTGAGACGCTCTTTTTGGTGGCCTTCCCTGTCCCGAGATGTCCGTCGTTTTGTGCAGTCGTGTGGAGTTTGTTCTAGGTCCAAGCCCTGTTGTTCACGTTCTAGTGGGCTATTATTGCCTTTGCCTGTACCTAAGAAACCTTGGACGCACATCTCTATGGATTTTATTTAAGAGCTTCCCGTCTCTCAGAAAATGACTGTGATTTGGGTGATCTGTGACAGATTCTCCAAGATGGTCCACTTGGTTCCCCTATCCAAGTTGCTGTCTTCATCAGAGTTGGTGCCTTTGTTTTTCCAACATGTTGTTCGTTTGCATGGTATTCCCGAAAACATTGTTTCTGACAGAGGGGTGCAGTTTGTATCCAGGTTTTGGAGGATTTTTTGCTCCAAATTGGGTGTTCAGCTGTCTTTCTCCTCGGCGTTTCATCCTCAGACCAACGGTCAGACTGAAAGGGCTAACCAGACCCTGGAGAACTAATTACGGTGTTTTGTTTCTGCGGATCAGGTTGACTGGGTTTCGTTTTTGCCTTTGGCTGAATTTGCCCTTAACAATAGAGCTAGCTCTACCACGTTGGTGTCCCCCTTTTTCTGCAATTTTGGGTATCACCCTAGGTTCCTCTCAGGGCAGCTTGAGGCGTCTGACTGTCCGGGGGTGGATTCGGTGGTCAACAGAATGCAGCAGATTTGGGGGCAGGTAGTGGATAAATTGTTTCAGTCCCAAGAAACTGCCCAAACGTTTGCCAACCGGCGTCGGACTGTTGGTCCCCGGTTTAAAGTAGGGGACATGGTGTGGTTGTCCTCTAAACATATTCCTATGAGAGTTCCGTCTCCTAAATTTAAGCCCAGATTTATTGGACCTTATAAGATTTCGGAGATTATTAACCCTGTATCTTTCCGTTTGACTCTGCCTGCGTCATTTAAGATTCACAATGTCTTCCATAAGTCCTTGTTGAAGAAACATGTGGAGCCAGCAGTTCCTGCAGCAGCGCCTCCTGACCCTGTTTTGGTACAAGGGGATCTGGAGTATGAGGTTGAAAAAATTCTGGATTCCCGTCGCAGTAGGCATCAGCTTCAATACCTTGTGAAATGGAGGGGTTATGGGCAGGAGGATAACTCTTGGGTTGTGGCTTCTGATATTCATGCGGACAGGTTGGTTCGCGCCTTCCATCATGCTCATCCCGAGCGACACGGTGGCATGGGTGAGGGTTCGGTGACCCCTCCTCAAGGGGGGGGGGTACTGTTGTGAATGTTAGTTATGTTTTGGCTGCTGGGAGGCTCCCTCTGGTGGCCAGGAATGGTTTGGACTTAGTCAGGTGTGTTGTGCAGTGGGTGTTTCCTTTGCTAACTCTCTGCTTATTTAAATCCTAGTCTGATTGCAGGCTGTTGCTGGATGTCAGTAGTTCTTTGTATCTCCAGCCTGCTTAATCCTGCTCTACACCACATCTTCCCCAGATAAGTGCTTGCTCTTTATTTATTGTCTGGTTCTTTTGTTTATCTGGGTTTGTCATTTGCTGTGGTTGGTTTCAGTTTATTTGCTTGCAGGGATTTTCCCCCTCAGTGGATTGTTGGGGAAGTCCCTGCAGTTCTGTGTGGAGTATAGCTCCTTTGGGTCCATGTGTTTGTAGCTTGTTGACTTTGTTATGATTCTTGTTTTCTGTTCATTGGTATGACAAGGACACCTGGTACAGGACGGAGTTCAGATCGTGCGATCTGAGGGCCTTTTTGTACTATCAGGAAGTTGGTATTTTGCAGGGTTTTTCTCTGGCCACCATCAGTCCCTTTCCAGTCCTTTCCTATTTTAGTCAGCGGGGGCCTCACCTTTTGCTAATCCTGTCATCTACCTGTGTATTGTGTTTTTCCTATATCACCGCAGTCTTTGAATGTGGGGTCTAGCTATTCTTGTCTATTTTCTGAGGCAGACAGTTATTCATCTTTCCTTCCTTTAGGATAGCTAGTTCTCCGGCTGGGTTCGCAGTGCACAGGATGTTAGTTCACCGCTCGGCTACTTCGAGTTGTGATGGTTAGTAAGGGGATGGCGGCCAGATTAGTTGCCAATGCTCTTGTCACCTTTTGCCAATGATTTGTGGTGGTCTTCCATGGTTCCGGATCATAACAGCCTGGTATACAGGTGTAAGTGTACATGCCCGCTTAGCTATATTGGCAAAACGAGACGCCAATTACGTGTACGCATAGGAGAACATCTAGGCGACATTACCCACAATGTGATACACCTATAGCGAGACACGTTAATGTGTGTCATCAGGGAGATTCAAAAAGCATACGGTTCCAAGGAATCGAAGTTGTGCCGATGCCAATCAGGAAAGGTAGTTGGGATATTAAAATACTTCAGAGAGAGGCACGGTGGACTTTCCTACTAGATACAGTTAGTCCAAAAGGACTTAATGAGGTTTTAAGTTACACTAGTTTTATCTAGGAGCGCTAGTTGGGCCTTCTTGATTTTGCTATACCTGAGAGGGACTCTAATCAAAATATATAGCCAGGTTTTTGTTTATTTACTGACAGAATACTTTTCTGGTCAGATTTAATTCTGTGCTTTAGTTTTGCTGCATTGGTTCTCTGTTGAGACTGCATTTCCTCCCCCCAACAACACTAATAGATATCTGGCCCAGCCAGATAATCACAAGATCTGGCTTATAAGGTGGTGGTTGGGATATGATATACAACTTATAGGGGGAGCCTTTTTATAGTGTTGGTTTTTCCCCTCCTCTATAACTCCCAGTGGTATGTATGGCATTAATGCAGTGACATATGCACGTGCCAAAGGACTGATATGCTGCCCTGCATTGTTTTGCGATGTTTAGAGAATCACATTCCCTGTTGTAGCACATGTACAGGGAGGCTGGCACGTCGGAATTTGTCCGGCCCAGTATAGACATGCTCAGTGTGGGCGATGTGACTAGTGCCCCTTGGTATTATGACTGCGCATGTCTGATAGTTATGCGAAGATCACCTTCGGTCCGACATCACGGGGAAGTATGGAGAGGCCACTTTGCGCATGTGTGGAAGTGACGTTTAGGTCACTTCCGGCCCAGTGTCATGGAGCGCCATAGGGCCTTTACACTGCGCATTTGCGGAAGGGACATTCAGATCACTTCCGGCCGGTTGTCATGGAGAGCAATAGCGCGGCCACACTGCGCAGATGCGGAAGTGACGTACAGACCACTTCCGGACCGGCATTATGGAGCGGGGAGCGGGAAGAAACCAGCTCATTTAAGAGACAGAGATGAGTATGGGAGGTTGTACTACCCAGTAGGCGGCACCGTTGCACCTACAGTACCTATAGTGCAACCAGTTATTGCACACCGGACGACTTGCCTTGATATGGGCCATTGACGTCGCGCTATGGTTGCTAGTATCCTTGAAGAACTAAGGTATGTTACTCCACACCGTATTAACCTTTAAAGTGCCATCTCTTTGAGAACCTATGCAGACCTGAGGACATTACGATGTATCTCACTATGGATATATAATATCTCTTTTAGAAAGAAACCTCGGATTAGATATTCCCCTGATGAACCCCTAAGAGAAATATAGGGGGGAAACGCGTCGGGATATCCTACTGGATGGTCCCAGCAGATAATTCATCCCTGCTGGGATTCTCTATTTTTACATCTATCTGAGATTTACATCATCTTTATAACTGTGCTGGAACATATTGTGTACGGCTGTATTATGGCTGCCAAATCTATGACAACCAGTTTTTGTTAGAGATCTATCGCTGGGTGGTGTCATATTTATGATAATCTAACCCTAGTAATGACTTGTGACTAACTGCACAACTTATCCTTTTTGGTGGTGGGTCTCCCGCTTGCAACTGACGAGCTGCAGGGAGAAAATAGGGAGAGACGACGAGGAGCGGGGGGTACCCAATAACCTATGGTGCACCTCCGCTGGTAGGTAGGCGAAAGGGAGGGATAGAAAGCTCTGTCCCTATTCCCCCTAGAATTATAGAAAAACTACCTGGCAAAGAAGTACAACTACTAAAGTTGCCCCTACCCTGAGAATAGTAAATAATCAACACTATCCTCACTAATCGTCTCTATCACCTCTTTACACCCACCATATGTGACCAGTCTACACTACAATTATTTAAAAGCAATTTGGTTTTTATGACTTAAGATTTTAATATTTAATAGTAATAAAGATATTTTTAGGAGTTTTTCTTTTGGTTTTCAGCATCAGAGAAGTATAGTATTTTCCAGACTATAAGACGCACTTTTTTCACCAAAATTTGGGGAATGCGTCTTATAGTCTGGATGTAACCTGGTTGTGGGGCATGATGACATGAGGCTGCCTAGTCTGGGAAACTCATATGCTAATTAGGGCAGGGGCATTAAAGCATTCATATTAGTGAAAAGCATTATACAGGGCTGGTTAGGCAGGGAATTTGGCCATACAAGTATGACTGCTGCTGTTTTGGAGGGCATAGGGGACCTGAC
The DNA here is from genome assembly GCF_048569485.1 of Anomaloglossus baeobatrachus. Taxonomy (NCBI): domain Eukaryota; kingdom Metazoa; phylum Chordata; class Amphibia; order Anura; family Aromobatidae; genus Anomaloglossus; species Anomaloglossus baeobatrachus. Next base: position 164,843,071 of record NC_134359.1, read on the forward strand.
ATATTCCCTTTAACAGAGTAACACAGTAACTGATCCATAACTGATATGCAAGACGCACACACTTAATATCAGGAGTTTTTCTTGTTAACAAGTGCTACTTATAGAGCACAAATAGAGTACTATTAGCATTTAACATGAGGATTTTGCTACATGTAAACTAAGGACATGGACCTACCATTAAGCAGTGGAAACACTTGTATATAGAACTTGTTACAGGTCCCAAGACGAGGTTTTGTCAATAGTTGGTCCATAGACATTACCAGGTCCCCTTGTGTCATTCTACTCACTCGATCTAAAACTTGCTAGACAAAAGAAAGGACAGTATAAGTGCCATGATAGACATTATTTCTATAGTAACAGATTATTGCATAGCGGGATGCTTTTAAGAATGCGGACACAAGCAGAAAACACTAACAGACTTAGGAGCTTGTAATGAGATGGAGAAGACTTAAACATTGTAAAAATTGTAGGTTCTTTTGAAATATGATGAAACTACGTTTATTGTATTTTATGAAGCGGCCACATACAATATACCAGTCACCATTGAAAAAACAAATATGCTACAAACACTAGCCCCAAATGAGGCCCAATTTGCCTGAATATGACCATTAGTTAAAACTATTGAAATCCAATGGCCCGGCCAACGGGACACACAAATTCTTCATATTCCCTATTGCGAGTACAGATGGACAGTCCAATTTACACCATAAACAATACTGCAAATTAGCAAATTACAGACTGTGTTTAGTGGAGACAAATTATCCAAGTGTGATGAAAAAATCTCACATAATTTATGTAGTTTAATACTAAATTGTTTTATATCAGAAATGGCTAAAAAATGTAGGAAACATTTTTCTATGTGCACCTCAAAAAATTAACCATTTAGCAGCTTGCTGTGACAACTTGGTGCCAAACTGTGAAACAAGTGGCTGCACGGGAACATTCCCCATTGATCTGCTGGCATGAAGCATAGCTACAGTGGGGAAAAAAGTATTTAGTCAGCCACCAATTGTGCAAGTTCTCCCACTTAAAAAGATGAGAGGCCTGTAATTGACGTCATAGGTAGACCACAACTATGAGAGACAAAATGAGAAAACAAATCCATAAAATCACCTTGTCTGATATGGCAAGAATTTTTTTGACAAATTATGGTGGAAAAAAAGTATTTAGTCATCTAAAAACATGCAAGATTTCTGGCTCTCACAGACCTGTTTCTTCTTTAAGAGGCTCCGCTGTCTTCCACTCATTACCTGTAGTAATGGCACCTGTTTGAACTTGTTATCCCCAACTTAACAATGGTCCCCTTTTACAATGGCGAGCCAAGGCCCAGACAGTTTTTAATTTGCTTTTCTGTGATTAATTGTGAACTAATATAGGGAGAGATGATTGCAGATAGATAACATTGAATACGGTGAAGTGTTGTGTTATTCTGTGCACGTAGGCCTTCAAGTTCAGGCAATTATACTTAACATAGAATTAAATTAAAATCAGAGAACTTAAGAATCAGTGCGTTTTGTGTCCTAAGGGTATCCACATTTTTTCTGTTTACTTTGCATACGGTGTTTGGGTAGATCTCTACACAGGCAGTTACTGTTCTCCAGGAACAAAGAGGACAAATCCAAGATTCATTGTTGATTTCTTTTTTTTCGTGTTTTGATCTGTTGAAATCGAGGGGTCATCCTCTGTGTAGTGACCAGGCCGGAGGAACGTGCGACAGATAATATAGACGTGGTGTAGCGTTATATTGATTTGTGCGTTCGGTGCGCTGGTAGCCCAGACAGGTGACGAAGATATTCAGCCTGAGCTATACATGAAACAAAATTCAACAGAGAACTTAATCTTTTGGTTTTGTCAGATTTTTAATGTTTTTCTGATTCCTTTGCACGCTCTTTGCCACATACGGTGTACGGTGGAGAAGATCATCACGTCATTGGCAGACCATCAAGGTTCGGGTCATCAAAGGAGTCCAGCTGGTCGGAAAACAAGGCGATCCAGTGTTGGATCTGTTTTCAAGCAGCGGAAAAGGGACTAAGGAAGCGACGACACCGAACAAGATGGCCGAACGAGTGAGTATGAATTTCACCACACTTAAACACATAAGTGAAAACAGCACATTTATCCCCATAATTCCCAACACATACAAGTCCACGGAGATGCTCTGGTCCGCTCTGCTGGACCAGGCATATGCTTATGATGCATAAGTAGATGTGTTTTCAAAAAAACAAAAAAAACGCTTAGTCATGCTAGCAAAACTAGTGTCTACATTTGAGGAGAGCATTTCCAAGTCAGAGCACTTGGAAACACTTGCTAGCACAAGGAAGGCAGAGGAAGTTATCTACCATTGCCAGGGTTGTGTGGAAAACATGAAACATCCACACACTGGAAACAGAATTACGAGATAGGGTCGAGTGCTCAGCTCAGAGGGGCAAGCAGATCTCCATGCTTGAGTCACAACTGCTGGAGATGAAGACCATTCTGATGATATTGAGAAAAAGCTGACTCAGTTTAATGCTGAGGTCAAACAACAAAAAGCGACAGTTAAATGTCGAACTTGCAGCTAGTTCTAGAAAGATAACTAGTATGCAGAATATCATCAATGATTTTTCAAGCAAGTTGCCGGCCTTGTTGTCTAAAAAAAACAAGGTTTGATCCCAAAGTTTTGCCTTCTATCGAGCAAAAAGGGTGGATATATGGACATATTAACGAGTGTAAAAGTAAAGTAGTAAAAAGTACATCACTACTAATGGAAGAATTTAAAATTTCTAAAGAAAACAAACGAGGCCCAAAATATAGCATGGCATGTGTTAGATGCTATGCTTGTACTGGATTAGGTCACATAGCCAGGTTTTGTAAATAGTCAGGGATCAAACTAGAGAGGAAACATGGTTCTGTTCAGTGTTTTAAATGTCATCTTTTTGGACATATTGCCAGGAACTGTAAGTTCAGCAATATTGTGGGGGAGAGTAGACATGTAAATCATCAGAATAGGCAGAAAGATGTGTTTTTCTCATGTGTGGTCCCACATGGGCAACAAGATGGCTGTTTGACAAACAGGGACGATACATTGAGTACAACTAAGGCCTTGATTTGAGATAACAGGCCCATAGTTATTATTGTGGGATAAACAATATTGTGTGTATACAGTTGTTTTCTTTAATAGTTTATAGGTTTGAATATATTAAGCTGTCTTGTATTTAGGTATTTTATTTTTGCTTGGTCATTATCATTACCTTTTGATAACAAATAATGGTTAGATTTGTGAGGTATAGACAAGCAGGAAGAATGTTGTAATCTTAAGGCCCCGTCACACTAAGCAACATCGCTAGCAACATCGCTGCTAACGAACAACTTTTGTGACGTAGCAGCGATGTTGCTAGTGATGTCGCTGTGTGTGACATCCAGCAACAACCTGGCCCCTGCTGTGAGGTCGTTGGTTGTTGCTGAATGTCCTGGGCCATTTTTTAGTTGTTGCTGTCCCGCTGTGAAGCACAGATCGCTGTGTGTGACAGCGAGACAGCAACAACTAAATGTGCAGGCAGCAGGAGCCAGCTTCTGCGGAGGCTGGTAACCACAGTAAACATCGGGTAACCAAGAAGCCCTGTCCTTGGTTACCCGATATTTACCTTTGTTACCAGCCTCCGCCGCTCTCACTGTCAGTGCCGACTCCTGCTCTGTGCACATTTAGCTGCAGTACACATCAGGTAATTAACCCGATGTGTGCTGTAACTAGGAGAGCAAGGAGCCAGCGCTAAGCGGTGTGCGCTGCTCCCTGCTCTGTGCAGTTGCACCCTGTACTCTGTACCCTATATATGTACCCTGTGCAGCTGCACCCGGTGTGCGCTGCTCCCTGCTCTGTGCACATTTAGCTGCAGCACACATCGGGTAATTAACCCGATGTGTGCTGTAACTAGGAGAGCAGGGAGCCAGCGCTCAGTGTGCGCTGCTCCCTGCTCTCTGCACGTGTCGCTGCGTGCGCTGGTAACCAAGGTAAATATCGGGTTGGTTACCCGATATTTACCTTAGTTACCAAGCGCAGCATCTTCCACGCGGCGCTGGGGGCTGGTCACTGGTTGCTAGTGATCTCACCAGCAACTCGTGTAGCGACGCTCCAGCGATCCCTGCCAGGTCAGTTTGCTGGTGGGATCGCTGGAGCGTCGCAGTGTGACATCTCACCAGCAACCTCCTAGCAACTTACCAGCGATCCCTATCGTTGTTGGGATCGCTGGTAAGTTGTTTAGTGTGACTGGACCTTTAGTTCTTATGTGAGAGTAATGTAAATGTAAACCCAGCCGAGGCTGTTGCTTTGTTTTCTGTATTTTTTCTATCAGACCTCCTTTGTCAAGTATATGAGATTGTACTTTTGTTTTAAGCTACAGTCTTTTATAGTTTTACAGTCTTTAACTAGATCCCTGAGATGAGATAACTGATCAGTAGTGCAGGAATGTAAATTTGCTTTGTCTCTAAAGCTGGGTTCACACATAGCGACAGCGACAACGACATCCCTGTTACGTCACCATTTTCTGTGACGTAACAGGGACCTTGTAAGTCGCTGTTATGATCGCTGCTTAGCTGTCAAACACTGCGACGCAGCAGCGATGATAACGTCGCTACATGTGCAGAGAGCAGGGAGCCGCACACACTGCTTAGCGCAGGCTCCTTGCTCTCCTAGCTACAGTACACATGGGTTAATTAACCCGATGTGTACTGCAGCTACATGTCACAGTGCAGAGAGCAGGGAGCCGCGCACACTGCTTAGCGCTGGCTCCTTGCTCTCCTAGTTATAGTACACATAGGGTTAATTACCCGATGCGTACTGCAGCTACATGTGCACAGAGCAGGAGCCGGCACTAGCAGCAAGAGCGACGGACGCTGGTAACGAAGGTAAATATCGGGTAACCAGGGAAAGGTCTTCCCTTGGTTACCCGATGTTTACAGTGGTTACAGCTTTCCGCAGCTGCCAGACGCCGGCTCCTGCTCCCTGCTCGCTTCATTTTGTCGCTCTCTCGCTGTCACACACAGCGATGTGTGCTTCACAGCGGGAGAGCGACGACGAAAAAATGAAGCAGGACATTCAGCAACGAGGAACAACCTCACAGCAGGGGCCAGCTCGTTGCTGGATGTCACACACAGCAACAGCGACGGGACGTCGATGCAACGTCACAGAAAATGGTGACGTAGCAGCGACGTCGTTGTCGTCGTCGCTGTGTGTGACACCACCTTAACCCCTTCACCCCCGGCCACTAAAACACCCTAATGACCGGGCCATTTTTTGCAATTCTGACCAGTGTCACTTTGACAGGTTATAACTCTGGAACGCTTCAACGGATCCTGGCGATCCCGAGATTGTTTTTTCGTGACATATTGTACTTCATGTCAGTGGTAAATTTAAACCGATAATTTTTGCATTTATTTGTGAAAATTTAGGAAATTTTGCAAAAATTTTGAAAATTTCGCAATTTTCAAACTTTGAAAATTTATGCCCATAAATCTGAGAGATATGTCACACAAAATAGTTACTAAAAAAAAAAAAAAAAAAAACTTTCCCACATGTCTACTTTACATCAGCGCAATTTTCGAAACAAAATTTTTTTCGTTAGGAAGTTAGAAGGGGTCAAAGGTCATCAGCGATTTCTCATTTTTCCAACAAAATTTAGAAAATAATTTTTTTTAGGGACATCACATCCCATTTGAGGTGACTTTGAGAGGCCGAGGTGACAGAAAATACCCAAAAGTGACCCCATTCTAAAAACTGCACCCCTCACTCTGCTCAAAACCACATCCAAAAAGTTTATTAACCCTTTAGGTGCTTCACATAAACCAAAGCAAGGAAAAGAAAAGAAGGAAAAAATGAAAATTTTACTTTTTAACACAAAAATGTTACTTTAGCCATAAAATTTCCATTTTCACAAGGGAGAAAAGAGAAAGTACACCATACAATTTATTGTGCATTTTCTCCTGAGTACGCTGATACCCCATATGTGGTAAAAATCAATTGATTGGGCGCACAGCGGAGCTCGGAAGGGAAGGCGCGCCATTTGAATTTTTGAACGCAAAATTAGCTGCACTCAGCGGACGCCATGTCGGGTTTGAAGACCCCCTGAGGTGCCTAAATAATGGAGCTCCCCCACAAGTGACCCCATTTTGGAAACTAGAGCCCTCAAATATTTTTTCTAGATGTTTGGTGAGCACTTTGAACACCTGGGGGCTTCACAGAAGTTTAGAACGTTGAGCTGTGAAAAGAAAAAAAAATTTTTTACCACAAAACTGTTGCTTCAACTAGGTAGCTTTTTTTTCCACAAGGGTATCAGCAAAAAATTCACCATAAAATTTATAGTGCATTTTTTCCTGAGTACGCAGATAACTCATATGTGGTGGAAAGTAATTGTTTGGGCGCATGGCGGGGCTCAGAAGAGGAGCACCATTTGACAGCAAAATTGGTTGGAATCATTAGCGGACGCCATGTCACGTTTTGGAGACCCCCTATGGTACCTAAACAGTGGAGCTCCCCCACAAGTGACCCCATTTTGGAAACTAGACCCCTCAAGGAGTTTATCTAGATGTTTAGCGAGCCCCAAGGGGCTCCACAGAAGTTGATAATGTTGAGCCATGAATACAATTTTTTTTTTTCACCACAAAACTATCACTTGAAGCAGGTAGCTTTTTTTCCACAAGGGTATCAGGAAAAAATGCACCATAAAATTTATAGTGCAATTTATCCTGAGTACGCAGATACCTCATATGTGGTGGAAAGTAATTGTTTGGGCGCATGGTGGGGCTCAGAAGAGAAGGAGCGCCATTTGACAGCAAATTTGGTTGGAATCATTAGCGGACGCCATGTCACGTTTGGAGACCCCCTATGGTGCCTAAACAGTGGAGATCCCCCACAAATTACCCCATTTCGGAACTAGACCCCTCAAGGAATTTATCTAGATGTTTGGTGAGCCCCTTGTACCCTCAGGGGCTCCACAGAAGTTGATAACGTTGAACCGTGAAAATTATTTTTTTTTTTAACCACAAAATTTTTGTATCAACCAGGTAGCTTTTTTTTTTTTACAACGGTATCAGGAAAAAATGTACCATAAAACATATTGTGCAATTTTTCCTGAGTACGTAGATACCTCATATGTGGTGGAAAGTAATTGTTTGGGCGCACGGCGGGGCTCAGAAGAGAAGGAACGCCATTTAACTTTTCAGACGCGGTGCACTGATCGGCCGCTGCAGGACGCACGGTCGGATGAGATACAAAAAGCGTTGGGGATACGGAAAAAAAAAAGGTCACGCCAAAAATTGAGCAGGGATGCCGATCCGTTATGTGCATCCCTGATCAGCGCTCGGCGGGACGCACAGACGGATGCCATACAAAAAGCGTCGCAAATACGGAAAAAAGTCACGCCAAAAATTGAGCAGGGATGCCGATCCGTTATCTGCATCCCTGATCAGCGCTCGGCGGGACGCACGGACGGACGCGATACAAAAAGCGTCGCAAATACGGAAAAAAGTCACGCCAAAAATTGAGCAGGGATGCCGATCCAGTATCTGCATCCCTGATCAGCGCTCGGCGGGACGCACGGACGGATGAGATACAAAAAGCGTCGCAAATACGGAAAAAAGTCACGCCAAAAATTGAGCAGGGATGCCAATCCGTTATCTGCATCCCTGATCAGCGCTCGGCGGGACGCATGGACGGACGCGATACAAAAAGCGTCGCGAATACGGAAAAAAGTCACGCCAAAAATTGAGCAGGGATGCCGATCCGTTATCTGCATCCCTGATCAGCGCTCGGCGGGACGCACGGACGGATGAGGTGTAAAAATGGACAGGATACAAGAAAAAAAAAAGTTATACTCACAGTAACAAGAGGATCACTGACGAGAAGAGCTGCACAGGAACAAGAAGGCAGTGAGATGGACAGCTATACAGGAGCAGCAGGCAGGACGTTGGACAGATCAGCAGAAGGACCCAGCGATGGAGGCAGATGTGATCGGGCCAGTGAAGACCTCGGACGACCCGTGAAGGCAGGTAAGAGGACGTCGGGGGGGGGGGAGCAGAGGGGGATGGGGGGGGATGGGGAGAGGGGGGGCAGATGGGGGGGGGCAGAGGGAGAGCAGAGGGGGCGGAGAAGCAAAGGCAGAAGGAAGGAACCTTGGAAGCAGAATAGAGATGACAGAGGAGGCAGGCAGATCGCGTGGGGAGCAGATCGGGATGCCGGGGGGCAGATCGGGGCGTAGGGGGGCAGATCGGGGCGTAGGGGGGCAGATCGGGGGGGGGGCACGGGCAGGGGCCTTCACGGGAGCGCACAGGGGCCTTCACGGGAGCGTGCAGGGGCCATCGCCGGAGCGCAATACTTACCATTGGAGCAGGCGCGGTGACAGCAGAGGCGGCGTCTGCGGCGGCAGCAGCGGTGGCGTGGTACCAAAAGTACCAGCCACTCCACGCTGCAGACATGTTGGGGAAGGGTCCCCAGACCAGGACAGGCCTGGGGAGGGCGGCCACCTCCAGATCAGACCGCCCCACTGCACACTGATTGGAGCGATTGCGCGTCATAGCACGATCGCTCCAATCAGTGCTGCAGGGGCTGGGGGCGACATGTTTGAGGTCCACCTATGATATGCTGCAGCAGCTGCGGCATCTCATAGCTGGATCTCACAGTCTCGCACTAATTCCGGCATTATTTTTGCCGAAATTAGTGCGAACGATGTGGTTGGCGGTTTAGATTTGAACAGCCAATCACATCGATCGCCTATGGGGGGTGGCGATGCCACCCCCCCTGGGGTCAAGCAAAGGTCCCCTGCTGTAAGAAACAGCAGGGGACATCATTTGAAAGCCGTTGCTATGGCCACGGCAATCAAATGAAGTTTAGGCAGTAAAATTACGTCCCTGGTCGTTAAGTCACGTTAAAATCGGACGTAATTTTACTGCCCGCGGTCGTGAAGGGGTTAAGTGAAGTAGATGCAAGAGTTGACTGTGTTCTTTCGTCTTAGAAACTGTTTTTTCATGTTGTCCTATACATTCAGTTTGAATAGAGTTATGTTTATTTACGTGAGCTAAGACAGACAGGAGGTATGTATGGATAATAAGCGTGCACGCTGGAGTGATGTATTATCCATTATGCTTAGATCTAGAAGTTCGGACGGATGGCATATCGATTATTCAAATCTTGATGCAGGAAACAGATAAAACAGTGTATCTAAGTTTGTTTTTGTTGATAGAGAATGCAGAAAAAGAGAATTTTGTTTACTTACTGTAAATTCTTTTTCTTATACTTCCGTATTGGGAGACCCAGACCATGGGTGTATAGCTTCTGCCTCCGGAGTACACACAAAGTACTACACTTAAAAGTGTAGCTCCTCCATCTGAGCTTATACCCGCCCTGGTGAGCCAGTCCCAGCCAGTTTAGTGCAAAAGCTGAAGGAGAATAGCCACCCACAAGTAGAACCGAGTAAGAACCGGAACAACCGGAGACACTGTCCACGACAACAGCTGGTGATAACACACGGAACAAGAAAATTGCCAACAGGCAACAGGGAGGGAGCTGGGTCTCCCAATACGGAACTATAAGAAAAAGAATTTACGGTAAGTAAACAAAATTCTCTTTATCTTTATCGTTCCTTTGGGAGACCCAGACCATGGGACGTTCCAAAGCAGTCCCTGGGTGGGAAATAAACAGAAAAACTAAGAAGTAGGCAGAACCTAACTTCACAAGTGGGCGACAGCCGCCTGAAGGATGCGTCTGCCCAAGCTCGCATCTGCCGAAGCATGAGCATGCACTTGGTAGTGCTTCGAAAAGGTATGCAGGCTAGTCCAAGTGGCAGCCTGACAGACTTGTTGAGCCGTAGCCTGGTGCCTAAAAGCCCAAGAGGCACCGACAGCTCTGGTCGAGTGTGCTTTAATCCCCGGCGGGGGAGGCACCTGAGTACTCTGGTAGGCGTCCGAAATTGTAGATCTAATCCAATGGGCCAAGGTCGGCTTAGAAGCAGGGAGCCCTTTGCGCCGCCCTGTGGTTAGCACAAAAATAGAGGGGCAACGCCTAAGCGCAGCGGTGCGAGACACATAAATCCGGAGAGCACGCACCAGATCTAGAGTATGCAGTGCTTTTTCAAAGCGATGAACAGGGGCCGGACAGAAGGAAGGTAAGGAAATGTCCTGGTTAAGGTGGAAGGGAGAGACCACCTTAGGAAGAAAGTCCGGAGTCGGACGGAGAACCACCTTGTCTTGATGAAAGACTAAAAAAGGAGACTCCGAGGAGAGCGCAGCCAAATCAGAGACTCTCCTGAGAGAAGTTATGGCAACTAGAAAGGCCACTTTCTGAGAAAGACGATACAAAGAAACCTCCCTAAGAGGCTCAAAAGGGGGTTTCTGCAATACCATGAGGACCAAGTTAAGGTCCCAGGGATCCAAGGGCCGCCGATAAGGCGGAATGATGTGAGACGCGCCTTGCATGAAGGTGCGGACCTGAGCCAGCCGGGCGAGACGCCGCTGGGACAGCACTGACAGAGCTGAGACTTGTCCATTGAGAGAGTTGAGGGACAGTCCTAGCTGCAGACCGGACTGTAGAAAAGACAGAAGGGTCGGCAAGGAGAATGGCCAAGGAGGATGGCCGAAAGAGCGACACCAGGACAGGAAAATTTTCCAAGTCCTGTGATAGATCTTGGCGGAGGAAGACTTACAGGCCCGAGTCATAGTGGAGATGACTTCAGGAAAAATACCAGAAGCCGTCAAAATCCAGGACTCAAGAGCCACGCCGTCAATTTGAGGGCCGCAGAATTCGGGCGGAAAAACGGACCTTGCAAGAGTAGGTCTGGACGGTCCGGGAGATGCCACGGCATCTCTACGGACAGTTGGAGCAGGTCCGGATACCAAGCTCGCCTGGGCCAGTCCGGTGCAATGAGGATGACTCGACGGCCCTCCATTCTGATCTTGCGCAGGACTCTGGGCAAGAGAGCTAGAGGGGGAAACACGTAGGACAGACGAAACTGGGACCAGTCTTGAACCAGACCGTCCGCGGCGAAGGCCTGAGGATCATGGGAGCGAGCCACGTAAACAGGAACCTTGTTGTTGAGACGGGATGCCATTAGGTCCACGTCCGGAGTGCCCCATTTGCGGCAGATTGACTGAAACACTGCCGGGTGCAGGGACCACTTGCCACCGTCCACGCATTGACGGCTGAGATAATCTGCCTCCCAGTTGTCCACGCCTGGGATGTGGACTGCGGATATGGTGGACTTGGAGTCCTCCGCCCATTGAAGGATGCGTTGTACCTCCATCATTGCCAGGCGGCTGCGTGTCCCGCCTTGGTGATTGATGTAGGCAACCGCTGTCGCGTTGTCTGACTGGACTCGAATGTGCCTGCCCGCCAACAGGTGGTGAAAAGCTAGGAGAGCTAGAAGCACAGCTCTGGTTTCCAGCACATTGATTGAAAGGGCTGACTCGGACGGAGTCCAAGTGCCCTGTGCTCTGTGGTGGAGATATACCGCTCCCCAGCCGGATAGGCTCGCATCCGTGGTGAGAATCACCCAGGAAGGGGTCAGAAAGGAGCGCCCTTGGGACAGGGAGAGGGGCCGAAGCCACCACTGAAGAGAGCTCCTGGTCCGTGGCGACAGAGCCACTAACCTGTGTAAGGAGGAAGGCCGCTTGTCCCAACAGCGGAGAATGTCCAGCTGCAGAGGGCGCAGATGGAACTGGGCAAAGGGAACAGCCTCCATGGACGCTACCATTTGACCCAGCACCTGCATCAGGCGCCTGAGGGTATAACAGCGGGGCCTCAGGAGAGAGCGCACCGCTAGCTGGAGAGACTGCTGTTTGATTAAGGGCAACTTCACAAGTGCCGGCAAAGTCTCGAACTGCATCCCTAGGTACGTGAGACTCTGGGTCGGAGTCAGAGTGGATTTGGGAAGATTGACAAGCCACCCGAATTGGGCTAGAGTGGCGAGAGTGAGCGAGACACTCCGCTGACAGTCTGCGCTGGATGGAGCCTTGACCAGAAGGTCGTCCAGATAAGGAAGCACTGTCAACGCCTGGAGGTGCAGGACCGCAATCACTGCCGCCATAACCTTGGTGAATACCCGAGGGGCCGTGGCTAATCCGAAGGGGAGAGCCACAAATTGGAAATGATCCTCTCCTATTGCAAAACGTAACAAACGCTGGTGTGAAACTGCGATTGGCACATGTAGATAGGCATCTCTGATGTCGATGGACGCCAGGAAATCCCCTTGGGTCATAGAGGCAATGACTGATCGCAGAGACTCCATGCGAAAATGCCGCACCCGAACATGCTTGTTGAGAAGCTTGAGATCCAGGATGGGCCGGAAGGTACCGTCCTTTTTGGGAACTAGGAAGAGGTTTGAGTAAAAACCTCTGAACCGTTCCCGAGGGGGAACTGGTACAATCACTCAGTTTGCCTGCAAGGATGCCACGGCCTGCGAGAAGGCGGCGGCCTTGGAGCAGGGGGGAGTTGAGAGAAAAAAATCTGTTTGGCGGGCTGGAAGAGAATTCTATCCTGTAGCCGTGAGATATGATATCCCTCACCCACTGATCGGAGACTTGCTTTAACCAAGCGTCGCCAAAGTGGGAGAGCCTGCCACCGACTAAGGACGTGGCTGGAGCGGGCAGAGAGTCATGAGGAGGCTGCCTTAGTGGCAGAACCTCCTGCGGTCTTCTGCGGACGCGCTTTTGGGCGCCAGTTGGATTTCTGATCCTTAGCTGAGTTAGCGGACGAGGAGGAAGGCTTAGAGGACGACCAGTTGGAGGAACGAAAGGAACGAAACCTCGATTGATTCCTACCCTGGGCGGGTTTCCTGGTCTTGGTTTGTGGCATTGAAGTACTCTTCCCGCCAGTAGCTTCCTTAATAATTTCATCCAGCTGTTCACCGAACAGAAGGGAACCAGCAAAAGGGAGCCCAGCAAGAAACTTCTTGGAAGAAGCATCTGCCTTCCACTCTCGAAGCCACAAGATCCTGCGGATAACAAGGGAATTAGCTGAAGCCACCGCAGTGCGGTGAGCAGCCTCTAGCATGGCAGACATGGCATAAGATGAAAAAGCTGAAGCCTGAGAAGTTAAGGTAACCATCTCAGGCATAGATTCCTTGGTGAGGGAATGCATCTCCTCTAGAGAAGCAGAGATGGCTTTGAGAGCCCACACTGCTGCAAAAGTCGGGGAAAACGCGGCCCCCGCAGCTTCATACACAGATTTGGCCAGAAGGTCAATCTGACGGTCAGTGGAATCCTTAAGTGAGGTGCCGTCAGCCACCGACACAACGGTCCAGGCTGAGAGCCTAGACACCGGAGGGTCTACCTTTGGGGAGTGAGACCACTCCTTGACCACCTCAGGTGGAAATGGAAACCGGTCATCAGAACCACGCTTTGGAAAGCGTTTGTCAGGACAGGCCCTGGGTTTGGACACAGTGGTCTGAAAACTGGAGTGGTTAAAGAACACACTCTTCACTCTCTTAGGCGAGGTAAACTGATGCTTTTCTGCCAAAGAGGGTAGCTCCTCAGACTGGCGGATTGAGATCCAGCACAGAATTAATAGAAGCAATCAAGTCACTAAGATCTGAATCACCCTCAGAGAAATCAATGGGGTACATAGCCTCTGAGCCCCCCGTGAGGGCATCCTCCTCATCTTGTGAGTCAGCTCTTGAGACAGAGCCGCGGGATGAGGAGGGGGAGGAAACCCTGCGCCTTCTCTTAGAAGGACGGGGTCTGGGACCAGATGATGAATCCTCTGTGAGCTCCGATGGACGGAGGTCAGAGGATAGGAATCCTCTGTCAGGAGTATTAGAGGCACCCTGTGAGGAGGGCTGATGCATATTCATCAAAGTCCTGGACAAAAGTCCCATGGACTCAGCAAATGACTGGGATATGGACCTAGAAAAGGACTCTACCCAGGCCGGGGGTTCAGCCACAGGTGCAGCAGCAGCCAGAGAGACCACTGGGGGTGAAACTCCAGGCTGTGGCACCGCCAAGTTAGAGCAACCATCACAATGTGGAAAAGTGCTCGGCTCAGGCAGCGGGAGCTTACATGCAGTGCATACAGAATAAAGCTTTGGAGCCTTGCTCCTTGTGTGAGACATGCTGCTGGAGTGGGGGCTTTAGAGAATGAACCCCAGGGAGAATATACAGAGGTCCACAACCGGAGACCGACTGTGGCTTACCAGACCGCTGGGCGCGGTGTTGTGTGCCCTCCAGATCCCGAAGCCCGGTCCCCAATGCACAGCACCTCAGCAGAGATGCAGAGTGCAGGATGTCCCAGCGCAGAGTGAACTCTGCCTGAGAAATGGCCGCCGGAGCGAAGAGAGGGGGCGGGACTAGGGGGCGTTCCTATAGGAGAGCTATAGAGACCTGCAGGGGAGGAGGGACGCCCTCCCCTGTGCAGAACGGCCGCCGGGAGGAGCCGTGCCTGTCCCTCTGCATGAGTGACATGCGAGGGCAGGAAAACGAAACTAGGCCTCCGGCTAAATTTAAGCGGCGAGGCCGACGCGCAGGCACCATCGGCGCGGTTCTCGGGCAAAAGCTAGAGAACCCGCCGGAAATGTCAAAAGAAAAACATTCAGCATACTCTCCCCATACAATAAAGAACCGGGACCCCCAACACAAACGTCTCAGGTACTTAGCTGCTGAGACGCAGGGCCAGGTCCTTGGGGATGAGTGCTCCGGTCCAACAGAATCCTCAAGGGGCTGTGGATGGAGACCGGTCTCCTGCCAGGCATGAAGACCGTGCTGGCTCCTACTTCAACCCAGAGCCCAGGAGGGATGGTGAAGGAGCGCGGCATGTAAGGCTCCAGCCTTGGAAATCAACCTTACAACACCGCCGACACAGTGGGGTGAGAAGGGACATGCCGGGAGTCCAGACGTGGACCCGCTTTTCTTCAAACTCTTTCCAAAAATCAAATAAATCAGATGAGAATGAATGTGTGGATGTATGGCTCCTGAACACAAAGCGATAAACTGGCTGGGACTGGCTCACCAGGGGGTGTATAAGCTCAGAGGGAGGAGCTACACTTTTAAGTGTAGTACTTTGTGTGTCCTCCGGAGGCAGAAGCTAAACACCCATGGTCTGGGTCTCCCAAAGGAACGATAAAGAAACAATGGAAATGGGATATATTTTATTGGGCAGCTCTCCAAAGGTTAACAGGGGGAGGTGGACCTGAAATAACAGGCACACTCACACTGTATAACGTGGAAAGAGTGAGTTTAGTGCAGCCACTGAGCATAAAATAAAACATTGTATATTATGTTCTAACTGCACCTGACAATCCAGGAGCGTATATTCCTTTCTCGTTTTAGGTCAAACAGATTCGGCTGTGATGTTCCAGAAAATCCTTTGTGGGTTTGATGAAGAATGGAAGACCTCTCCTGACAGATTTCAGCCATGAGGAGACTGGGATATAAAGATTCCAGCATCATGGCTGGAGGGTGGGATTGGTTGTTAATTTACATTCACAAAGTTACATCACTCTTCTAATATTGCCTCCTTGTCGTGGTCATTATCATTAATACTGGACTCCATCATTATATACTGGACTGTCTAAAATTTCAGGAGTACCAAAAGAGGGACTACTCAACAGCACAGAGATAAGGCTGAGCACTATAACTCAGCCAGAGACGGGTCTTAAGGACAAAAGATGAATCCAGTCCTTTACCCCGGATCCATTATATATATATATATATATATATATATATATATATATATATATGAACATTTTATGTATAAATATATGGTAATGTTGTGTTTGTTGTTTATGTCTGGGTATTGCACCCCTACTAAATTCATAAGCATGCATTTATCACTGGGAGATAATCCATATACACATGGGTCAATAATCTTTATGGAGGTGCTTTATGGATCAGGAGATATTTGCTATTTTTACCTTAAGTCTATATATGGATTCGTAGCAAAGGTATATATTTTGTGTAATAAAGTTTTTTATGTGTTGTGTGGTGTGAATGGGGAAATTAGAATAAGGTTCTTTAGGGACAGCTCCCCTCATTTCATAGTTATGTTCCACTTCAACCCTAGCATTTGGTAATGTTCATAAGGGATGGATTGAAAGTCGGTTAGTTAAGACGGTGTTTAAATCCCGCAGTCAGCTTAGGTATCGCTGACATCACGCCCCACCCTAAATATTCCGATCTGCTATACATAAACCTATGTATCTATTCATGGATGAACCTCATCAATAGTAAGATGGCAGGGTAAGGGGTGTCTACATAGGATAGTTACGTGGGCGACCTATGGTCAATGTGGGTGGAGCCCTTCTAGAGTCTGACCAGCAATAACAGACTTTGGGTAGGCGGATACTAGAATATCGGCAATTATGTTGTCCGTTCCCCATCACGCCAGGATGTAAAGAGTGGCTGGGTGAGGGAGTGTAGACAGGCCATGATTATTGGTACCACTAAATGAGGGAGGGGCTCCACGAGGCCAGGCCCAACTACCTTTTGTGACACTCGGCAGTCCCATCACGCCACGACACCAGGATGAAGACGGTATATTCTGTAGATGGACACTGTTACCGTACAGCAGGGAAGTTACCAGAATGGGTGATGTTTAGATACCTAAGTTTAATACTTCATTCCATCCTGAACTATTATCAGTTATAGGATTGAGCAGACACAGACACAGCACTAAACTTCCCGCATCATAATTGTCGTGTTCTCGACAACAGGGGGAATGTAGCAGGGAAGTTAATTGTGAAATAATATATAATAATATAATTTCTCTTGTGCTGGATGGGGGAGGGTAACACACACAGAAGATCATGTCTTTTACCCTCAGCCAGGTTGGGAGGCGTTCTCCAACACCTGGCTATACACACGCCCCCATGACATCACAGGTTACAGCCAATCATAGGGCTAAATGAATCTTGGTCACAAGCCCTATATTAAGCTGACTCCTTACCCGCTCTCTCTCTTCTTCTTCTCTCTTGCTTCCTGGATGGTCACACAAAAGGATGGCTGAGTACTCCTCATATAGGGATAGATAGTATCATATTGTTGGGTGGGCTGTAACTGTGTGAGTGCCATAGTGGGTGGTATGTAACTGTGGGTTTTATAGTTAAGTATTTACTGGCGTTTTATTGTATTGTATGTGTATATATTAGTGCATTTGCTTGAATTATATAGTGTATTCTTGTAGTCTTGTTAGTTAATAATAAAACGTGTTATATTTTATTATTACAACAAAGTGACTGAGTATATGCTTGATTGGGATGCACCAGGTATTAAGGGCAAAGCAGAATAAGGCAATAGGAACAGAGAAATTATTACCCTTGGGAATATATACAGTATATTTGTGATATTGGGAATAGATCCTTTGTGATAGTAAAGAGACGAAGGTCTTTTACACCTTTTGCACAACAATAGTTGGGGTGTTGGTGCTTTTATCCCCCTTTCAGTGGTGTGCTTTTATGTCCCTTTCACAGAGGCACTTTTAGTCCCCTTTTACAGTCCACAACTTCAACGGTCACACTCCAAACTCCACTAAGGTGAAGACGAAAGAGCTGACGAAGGACACTAGAAACAAAATTGTAGCCTTGCACCAGGCTGGGAAGACTGAATCTGCAATAGGCAAGCAGCTTGGTGTGATGAAATCAACTGTGGGAGCAATCATAAGAAAATGAAAGACATACAAGACCACTGATAATCTCCCTTGATCTGGAGCTCAACACAAGATCTCACCCCATGGGGTCAAAATGATCACAAGAACGGTGAGCAAAAAATCACAGAACCACATGGGGGGACCTAGTGAATGACCTGCATAGAGCTGAGACCACCGTAACAAAGGCTACCAACAGTAACACACTACGCCAAAAGGGAATCAGATCCTGCAGTGCCAGACATGTCCCCCTTCGTAAGCCAGTACATATCCGGGCCCGTCTGATGTTTGCTAGAGAGCATTTGGCTGAGTTGTACACAAAATGCTGAGTTGCAGCCAAAAAACACCATACCTACTGTGAAGCATGGGGGTGGCAACATCATGTTGTTAAGCTGTTCCTCTGCAAAGGGACCAGAACGACTGATCCGTATACATGAACAAATGAATGGGGCCATGTATCGTGAAATTTTGAGTGATAACCTCCTTCCATCAGCAAGAGCATTGAAGATGAAATGTGGCTGGTTCTTTCAGCATGATAATGATCCCAAGCACACTGCCAGGGCAAAAAAGGAGTGGCTTCGTAAGAAGCATATGAAGGTCCTGAAGTGGCCAAGCCAGTCTCCAGATCTCAACCCCATACAAAACCTTGGGAGGGAGTTGAAAGTCCTTGTTGCCCAGTGACAGGCCCAAAACATCACTGCTCTAGAGGAGATCTGCATGGAGGAAGGGGCCAACATACTACCAACAGTGTGTGCCAACCTTATGAAGACTTTAAGAAAAAAAGGATATATAACAAAATATTGAGATGAACTTTTGTTATTGGCCAAATACGTATTTTTCAGCATAAATTGCAAAAAAAAAAAAATCTTGCCAAATGAGAGAAGGTGATTTTTCTGGATTTGTCTTCTCCTTTTGTCTCTCATAGTTGTGGTCTACCTATGATGTCAATTACAGGCCTCTCATCTTTTTAAGTGGGAGAACTTGCCCAATTGGTGGCTGACTAAATACTTTTTTCCCCCACTGTAGGTTCTTCTTTACCCATGAAAAATATTAAGGCCCACATTCATCATTTGCAGATTTTTTAAAACCTTCTTCTAGTGTTAGGGTCGTGACTGACCCGTTTTAGGTTTTAAATGCATACAAATTCTACATACATTTGTTTATTGCATCAAGACTTTTTGACTTTTTCTGGAACTTATTTTTAAACAAAATACAATAAAATAAAACTATTTTACTAAATTGTAAAATGCTCTTATTAAAATTATAACATTTGTGTTGTTGAGGTCAATTTCGACCCAGGTCTAATAAAAGAGTAAAAAACCAATAATAAGTCCCAAGACTGAACTCAAACACAATATAAAAAAACAGCCCACAGCCAGCTCTACCTCCAACAACTTGAGTTAGGGACATGTCCAGGCATGTATGGCCAAATCAGCTTACAGTTGGTACTTTGCAGAGTATACATCTTCAGTTTACACCATGCAACAATGTGGAGAAGATTAAATGCAAGCCAAATTCTGGATTATATCTTGGATGATAATGAATCAGAGGACACACAGCAGCAAACTGATAGATGAACAGGTTTCTGAGGAGGAAGAAGATGTGGAGTATCAACCGGAAGACACAGACAGTTCTGATCAGTTTGATGAGGAGGTCACCGGTGCTTAAGCTGCTCCCACTGAAAGATTCAAATGCAAAAGTGGCAAGCTCAGTTGGAGCTCAGTACCTCCACATGTACATGGCAGGGCAGATGCTGCAAATGTCATAAAAATGACCCCTGGGATTACAAGTTTTGCTGTTACAAGAGTAAGTGACATCAAGACATGTTTTGATCTGTTTATGCCATTGTCAATAAAAAAAGTCATTATTGCTATGATAAACCTTGAAGGAAAAAAAGTCCACGGCAACATGTGGAATGACCTTCATGATGATGACCTGGATGCCTATATTGGTGTTCTTCTCCTTGCTGGAGTGTACAAATCCTGCAATGAGGCCACTGATAGTCTCTGGGACGCATCAACAGGCAGGAATATTTTCCGGGCAACAATGTCACTTCAAAAGTGTCAAATGATATCAAGAGTCCTCAGATTTGACAACAGACACCAGAACAAAATCTGACAAACTTGCTCCCATCAGGGATGTTTGGGAGAAATGGGTGCAGCTCCTTCCACTGATGTTCAACCCAGGGCCAGAGGTGACAGTAGACGAACGTTTTCTCCCTTTCCGCAGAAAATGCCCATTCCGGCAATACATGCCAAGTAAGCCAGGCAAATACTGCATAAAAATCTGGGCAGCCTGTGATGCAAAAACTAGCTATGCATGGAATCTATAGATTTACACAGGCAAGTCTGCAAGTGGCATCCCTGAAAAAAAACAAGGAAAACGTGTAGTCCTCTATATGACTACTGGACTGCAGGGTCACAACATTACTTGTGACTATTTTTTTTACCAGTTATGACCTTGGACAAGAACTTCTCAGGAGGAAAATCACCATGGTGGGCACAGTGAAAAGAAGGGAATTTTGTTTACTTACCGTAAATTCCTTTTCTTCTAGCTCCAATTGGGAGACCCAGACAATTGGGTGTATAGGCTATGCCTCCGGAGGCCGCACAAAGTATTACACTTAAAAGTGTTAAGCCCCTCCCCTTCTGCCTATACACCCCCCGTGCTCCCACGGGCTCCTCAGTTTTGGTGCAAAAGCAAGAAGGAGGAAAAAGAATTATAAACTGGTTTAAAGTAACTTCAATCCGAAGGAATATCGGAGAACTGAAACCATTCAACATGAACAACATGTGTACACAAAAAAACAGGGGCGGGCGCTGGGTCTCCCAATTGGAGCTAGAAGAAAAGGAATTTACGGTAAGTAAACAAAATTCCCTTCTTCTTTGTCGCTCCATTGGGAGACCCAGACAATTGGGACGTCCAAAAGCAGTCCCTGGGTGGGTAAAATAATACCTCGTAAGAGAGCCGTAAAACGGCCTCTTCCTACAGGTGGGCAACCGCCGCCTGAAGGACTCGTCTACCTAGGCTGGCATCCGCCGAAGCATAGGTATGCACCTGATAGTGTTTCGTGAAAGTGTGCAGGCTCGACCAGGTAGCCGCCTGACACACCTGCTGAGCCGTAGCCTGGTGCCTCAAAGCCCAGGACGCGCCCACGGCTCTGGTAGAATGGGCCTTCAGCCCTGAGGGAACCGGAAGCCCAGCCGAACGGTAGGCTTCGAGAATTGGCTCCTTGATCCACCGAGCCAAGGTTGATTTGGAAGCCTGTGACCCTTTACGCTGGCCAGCGACAAGGACAAAGAGTGCATCCGAGCGGCGCAGGGGCGCCGTACGAGAAATGTAGAGTCTGAGTGCTCTCACCAGATCTAACAAGTGCAAATCCTTTTCACATTGGTGAACTGGATGAGGACAAAAAGAAGGTAAGGAGATATCCTGATTGAGATGAAAGGGGGATACCACCTTAGGGAGAAATTCCGGAACCGGACGCAGAACCACCTTGTCCTGGTGAAACACCAGGAAAGGGGCTTTGCATGACAGCGCTCTCCGAAGTGAAGTGACTGCTACTAGAAAAACCACTTTCTGCGAAAGGCGTGAGAGAGAAATATCTCTCATTGGCTCGAATGGTGGTTTCTGAAGAACTATCAGCACCCTGTTCAGATCCCAGGGTTCTAACGGCCGCTTGTAAGGAGGAACGATGTGACAAACCCCCTGCAGGAACGTGCGTACCTGTGGAAGTCTGGCTAGGCGCTTCTGGAAAAACACAGAGAGCGCTGAGACTTGTCCCTTAAGGGAGCCGAGCGACAAACCCTTTTCCAGTCCAGATTGAAGGAAGGACAGAAAAGTGGGCAAGGCAAAAGGCCAGGGAGAAAAACCCTGAGCAGAGCACCACGACAGGAAAATTTTCCACGTCCTGTGGTAGATCTTGGCGGACGTTGGTTTCCTAGCCTGTCTCATAGTGGCAATGACGTCTTGAGATAACCCTGAAGACGCTAGGATCCAGGACTCAATGGCCACACAGTCAGGTTGAGGGCCGCAGAATTCAGATGGAAAAACGGCCCTTGAGATAGCAAGTCTGGTCGGTCTGGTAGTGCCCACGGTTGGCCGACCGTGAGATGCCACAGATCCGGGTACCACGACCGCCTCGGCCAGTCTGGAGCGACGAGGATGACGCGGCGGCAGTCGGCCCTGATCTTGCGTAACACTCTGGGCAACAGTGCCAGCGGAGGAAACACATAAGGGAGCTGAAACTGCGACCAATCCTGAACTAAGGCGTCTGCCGCCAGAGCTCTGGGATCTTGAGACTGTCATGAACGTCGGTACCTTGTTGTTGTGCCGGGACGCCATGAGGTCGACGTCCGGCACCCCCCAGCGGAAACAGATCTCCTGAAACACGTCCGGGTGAAGGGACCATTCCCCTGCGTCCATGCCCTGGCGACTGAGATAATCTGCTTCCCAGTTTTCCACGCCTGGAATGTGAACTGCAGAGATGGTGGAGGCCGTGGCTTCCACCCACATCAAAATCCGCCGGACTTCCTGGAAGGCTTGCCGACTGCGTGTGCCGCCTTGGTGGTTGATGTATGCCACCGCTGTGGAATTGTCCGACTGAATTCTGATCTGCTTGCCTTCCAGCCACTGCTGGAACGCTTTCAGGGCAAGATACACTGCCTGTATTTCCAGAACATTGATCTGAAGCGAGGACTCTTGCTGGGTCCACGTACCCTGAGCCCTGTGGTGGAGAAAAACCGCTCCCCACCCTGACAGACTCGCGTCCGTCGTGACCACCTCCCAGGATGGGGGTAGGAAGGATTTCCCCTTCGATAATGAAGTGGGAAGAAGCCACCACCGAAGGGAAGCTTTGGTCGCCTGAGAGAGGGAGACGTTCCTGTCGAGGGACGTCGGCTTCCTGTCCCATTTGCGTAGGATGTCCCATTGAAGAGGACGCAGGTGAAACTGCGCGAAAGGAACTGCCTCCATTGCTGCCACCATCTTCCCCAGGAAGTGCATGAGGCGCCTCAAGGGGTGTGACTGGCCTTGAAGGAGAGATTGTACCCCTGTCTGTAGTGACCGCTGCTTGATCAGCGGAAGCTTCACTATCGCTGAGAGGGTATGAAACTCCATGCCAAGGTATGTGAGCGATTGGGCCGGTGTCAGATTTGACTTTGGAAAATTGATGATCCACCCGAAACTCTGGAGAGTCTCCAGGGTAGCGTCGAGGCTGTGTTGGCATGCCTCTTGAGAGGGTGCCTTGATCAGGAGATCGTCCAAGTAAGGGATCACCGAGTGACCCTGAGAGTGGGGGACCGCTACTACAGTAGCCATAACCTTGGTGAAAACCCGTGGGGCTGTTGCCAGGCCGAACGGCAGTGCCACGAACTGCAGGTGTTCGTTTTCTATGGCGAAGCGCAAGAAGCGCTGGTGCTCTGGAGCAATCGGTACGTGGAGATAAGCATCTTTGATATCGATCGATGCAAGGAAATCTCCTTGGGACATTGAGGCGATGACGGAGCGGAGGGATTCCATCCGGAACCGCCTGGTCTTTACGTGTTTGTTGAGAAGTTTCAGGTCCAGGACAGGACGGAAAGACCCGTCCTTCTTTGGGACCACAAACAAGTTGGAGTAAAAACCGTGGCCCTGTTGCTGAAGAGGAACAGGGACCACCACTCCTTCTGCCTTCAGAGTGCCCAGCGCCTGCAGAAGAGCCTCGGCTCGCTCGGGAGGCGGGGATGACCTGAAGAATCGAGTCGGGGGACGAGAGGTGAACTCTATCTTGTAACCGTGAGACAGAATGTCTCTCACCCAACGGTCTTTTACCCGTGGCAGCCAGGCGTCGCAAAAGCGGGAGAGCCTGCCACCGACCGAAGATGCGGAGTGAGGAGGCCGAAAGTCATGAGGAAGCCGCTTTGGTAGCGGCACCTCCGGTGGCCTTTTTAGGACGTGACTTAGACCGCCATGCGTCAGAGTTCCTTTGATCTTTCTGAGGCCTTTTGGACGAGGAGAATTATAACCTGCCCGCGCCCCGAAAGGACCGAAACCTCGACTGCCCCTTCCTCTGTTGGGGTATGTTCGGTTTGGGCTGGGGTAAGGATGTATCCTTTCCCTTGGATTGTTTGATGATTTCATCCAAACGCTCGCCAAACAATCGGTCGCCAGAAATTGGCAAACTGGTTAAGCGCTTTTTGGAAACAGAATCTGCCTTCCATTCCCGTAGCCACAAGGCCCTGCGGAGTACCACCGAATTGGCGGCTGCAACCGCCGTACGGCTCGCAGAGTCCAGGACAGCATTAATAGCGTAAGACGCAAATGCCCACGTCTGAGTGGTTATGGACGCCACCTGTGGCGCGGACGTGCGTGTGGCTGCGTCAATTTGCGCTTGACCTGCTGAGATAGCTTGTAGCGCCCATACGGCTGCGAACGCTGGGGCAAAAGAAGCGCCGATAGCTTCATAGATGGATTTCAACCAGAGCTCCATCTGCCTGTCAGTGGCATCTTTGAGTGAAGCCCCATCTTCCACTGCAAGTATGGATCTAGCTGCCAGTCTGGAGATTGGAGGATCCACTTTGGGACACTGAGCCCAACTTTTGACCACGTCAGGGGGAAAAGGATAACGTGTATCCTTAAGGCGCTTAGAAAAACGCTTATCTGGACAAGCATGGTGATTCTGGACTGCCTCTCTGAAATCAGAGTGGTCCAGAAACATACTCGGTGTACGCTTGGGAAACCTGAAACGGAATTTCTCCTGCTGAGAAGCTGACTCCTCCACCGGAGGAGCTGAGGGAGAAATATCCAACATACGATTGATGGACGCAATAAGGTCGTTCACTATGGCGTCCCCGTCCGGAGTATCAAGATTGAGAGCGGCCTCAGGATCAGAATCCTGATCAGCTGTCTCCGCATCATCAACCAGAGATTCCCCCCTCTGAGACCCTGCACAATATGATGATGTCGAGGGAAAATCTAAGCGAGCTCGCTTAGTCGGTCTGGGGCTGGGGTCTGTGTCAGAACCCTCAGCCTGGGATCCATGAGATACCCCGGGAGGACATTGTTGGTCCAGCTGAGGTGGGCCAGGGAACAAAGATTCAACAGAGTCCCTGTGCTGAGATACCGGCCTGGACTGCAAGGCTTCTAGTATCTTAGCCATAGTCTCAGAGAGTTTTGCAAACTCCGTCCCCGTCACCTGAACAGTGTTAGCAGGTGGCTCCCCCTGGGCCCCTCTTAGCAGAGGCTCCGGCTGAGTAAGTGCCACAGGGGCCGAACAGTGCACACAATGAGGGTCAGTGGAACCTGCCGGTAGCGGGGTCGTACATGCGGCGCAGGCAACATAATAAGCCTGTGTTTTGGCACCCCTGCCTTTCGTGGGCGCCATGCTATTATCTTCCCTGAGTAACACAATAGGGTATATAGCCAGAAATCAACTGTGCACCATACAGTGTAAAACATATATACCATAAACATATAATGTTACACTACTGCACAATGGGGCTAGCACCACAGGTGCTGCTTACCACCCGCCTAAAGCGGTTGTGAGGCCACCAGAGTCCCTGCCTGGGTCTCCCAGACTTTGTCCCCCTCTGCTGCGTCCGAGGAGCTGACAGGAATGGCTGCCGGCGTCCTGAGGAGAGGAGGGAGCCGTGGGCGTGACCCAGAAAGTGCGGGAACTGGTGCCCGCACTGTGCACAGTGAGGGGGGTGGAGTATGCAAAGCATGCTCCAGCCCTCAGTGCTGCTCGTTCTGTGCAGCGTCCCGCCCTTCCCCTGCCTGTCAGGGCTGTGGGCGGGAGGAAAGGAAACTAGGCCGCAAAAAGCCGGGGACTCTAGTAATAAACGCGGCCGCCGTAAAAGCGCGGCCGGCGTGAAAGTCCCCGGCGCACTACAAGTCCCAGCCGCGCCGCAGTGTTTCCATGGCCGCGGCGGTCAGTGCGGCAGTCCCTATACATAAACACACTCAGCAACGCTGAGTGTGTAATGGCACATATTAACCCGGTCAGCGCCGTGGTCCCCGGTGCACTAGCACACCCAGCAAAGCTGGAGTGTTGCTGTGCGCGGTCCCCACCGGGATACAGAGTACCTCCAAGTAGCAGGGCCATGTCCCTGAACGATACCCGGCTCCTATCCAGTAGGCTCCACAGGAGTTGTGGATGAAGCGCGGTCTCAGTGCCTGGAGACCGATAGGATCCCACTTCCACCAGAGCCCTAAGGGGGATGTGGAAGGAAAAACAGCATGTGGGCTCCAGCCTCCGTACCCGCAATGGATACCTCAACCTTACAACACCACCGACAAGAGTGGGGTGAGAAGGGAGCATGCTGGGGGCTCTATATGGGCCCACTTTTCTTCCATCCGACATGGTCAGCAGCTGCTGCTGACCAATCTGTGGAGCTGTGCGTGCGTGTCTGACCTCCTTCGCACAAAGCAAAAAACTGAGGAGCCCATGGGAGCACGGGGGGTGTATAGGCAGAAGGGGAGGGGCTTAACACTTTTAAGTGTAATACTTTGTGCGGCCTCCGGAGGCATAGCCTATACACCCAATTGTCTGGGTCTCCCAATGGAGCGACAAAGAAAAAACAAACCTGAGCTGCCCGCTGAATTGTTGCAGATGAAGGACAGGGCTCCACTTTCCTCAAAGTTTGTTCTTACAGACACCACCACCACTGCTGTTTCATACTGCCCTAAAAAACAACGGAATGTGGCACTGATGTCCACACTTCACAAAGATGCAGCCGTGTCATCAGGAAGTGACATAGTCCAGGATGATTCTGGGCTTTTTAACAAAAACAAAGGAGGAGTGGACAACCTGGACAAGCTGACTGCCACCTACACTTGCCAGCGAATGACTAGGAGATGGCCAATGGTTGTATTTTCAAACATCCTTGATGTGTCAGCATACAATGCATTTGTGTTGTGGACCCACATTCACCAAGGATGTAATTCAAAGAAAAAAACAAGCGGAGGATGTTTCTTGAGGAACTAGGAAGATCCCTTGTCAAGGCGCACATTGACCAAAGGGAACGAGTGCCCCTAGACCCAGCCGCTGCAGCCTTGGTTCGACAACTCCAGAGCTCAACAAGTGCTTCGCCCACACCCACAGCAACACAAAGAGCATCATCACCAGCATCCTCCTCAACCAGCCCTGCCTCAACATTAACCACAACATCCACAACCCCAGTGAGACCACCTGATTCTAAAAGAAAGAGGTGTCAGGTCTGCCCTAGCAATAAGGACAGAAAGACAAACATCGTGCTTCGCCTCCAAAAATACC